>NC_141029.1:19007500-19315000 GCF_052040795.2 Danio rerio
TTAAATAGTTACAGGGGTGGTCCACCATGATATCAAATTTTAAACTTTATTTGATGTGTAATGTTGCTGTTTGAACATAAACAAAATCTCCGAATGTAAAATGCTCAAAATTCAATGCAAAGCCAGAGGTGTTGTAATGTTAAAGCAGAGAAAGCTAAAATGCCATCCAAACGCTGCTATTTCCACAGAGCTTGTTTTGTTTCTGTAATCGGGCTTCCAAAGGACACGACAGAAAGAAAGAAGTGCTTACAGTTTAATTTTAATTATGTTCCAGAGAATTATATAAAAAAAAATATAGCTAGCATTTGACCAAGGAGAACTGCTGTTGAATGGGAGACACAACCAGTAAGTATTTTTATTTGTTAAAATTGATCAATTACAGGCACAGTTTCTAGCGTTAACGGTATGTTATAGCAAGGACTAGAATAAGGATGTAAACAACAGGAAATGCTGTTTAGCACCGCTAACAACTAAGCTACAAATTCATATTTATCCGGCAAACCAATGTAAACAGCCACAATCTTCACCAGCGCTCCAGTGTCTCTCTATGTGGCTGCTTTCCATGCGTTCTTTATCTCAAATAACAAACTCGCAAAATATATGAGAACGTTTCATGTTACTTACACATGCTTATTTAGAATATATGTGAAAGCAAGTTTTCACCTTTTACTTTAGAGAGCAGATGTGAGGTTTAGCTGTGTCCCTTTAATTTTTCTGTCTGATTCAGGCAGCTAACAGCTGCTCTAACTGGACTGTTTACAAAGCAAAAAAGCGCCTGCTTGTAGGGGAGTGACGTGATGACGGAGTCAATCCGCGAATCACAGCACATTATGTTAGCTGACCAATCAGAGTCTCTTGAGAACAGGCCTTTCAGAGAAACTAGGAAATATGACGTTTTTATGTTAGCCGAGTAGCTGTATATAACCAAAGTAAGATATATGAAAAAATAAGCATGAGACCACCCCTTAAAATAAACTGTAAAAATTAAAAAGCATACCGAATTCTTTGAAATCATAAAAAAAAACTTTCAGGAAATCTAATCATTCTGTTTTCTTCCTCTTAAAATAAAAACATTAAAGTAACCCTATAATTATTTCTTAAAAATTCAGTTTTACTACTAGCACTACAACAATTAGTATAATATATTTATCGCAATTTTGTAAAACCTTTAATAATGATGTACATGACCTGTTTCTTTCAGTTTCTTTGGCCTGAATTCATTAACTCCTCTTCCCATCATTCCAGTTCCCAATCACATGAATCACAGCTAATTCAATTCAATTCACATTACCAAATCAAAAGGGAACCAAATCTTCTGAATTTTGCTCAATCCTGGTGCGTACAGAGTGGAAGCTATGAGATGACTTCAGTTTTTTTAGCAACTCACAAGCTTCGTTTCATCACTGTAAATAGGTTAATTAAGATCATATTTTAATTGTCGGATCACAAAGATGTTCCTGTAGAGCATGCCAGGTTATATTTGTTACTGTGTAAAAGCTGAAGCCATGCTTGGTGGTTCTTAAAAGGAGCTTTAATAATGTGCACAGAATGAACACAAACCCACACCAGAGCCATGGCATGTTTGGCTTCTATCAAAAGAAGTTACACAAAGGGTTCTCTAATAGTCTAAAGACACAATTTAAGAATCTGTGTTACAGAGACAGCAGAACTAGCAAGAAATCTGGCTAATTAGTCATTTATTGGCAGCCACAGTGACACAGTTGGGAGTTCATACCTCGCCTACCGCCTTGACTTTGTTCCCCAGAACTAACATTCCAATGGGGATACCTCTAAGGTTTGGGCAGCTTCTGATGTTGTGACCCGAAGGTCCGGTCTTCACTACCTTATAAAGACCCGGTCCACCACTCTGGCCAGCGCCCAGGTCAAGTACATTGGCATCATGAGAAGGGCGGCCACCGCTCTCCTTTCCATAATCGTCCAAATTTGACCTGCCCTCCTGCAAAACCAAACAACACCAGTTAATTTAGGTTTGAAAGCAAGGGGTAAAATTATAACTAGCTTAAGGGTCAATGACAAATAAGAATGTCTTGTATGATAAAAAAAAAAGAAGATAAATAATTCTAAGGATGACAAAAAAATTACAATTTTAAAATGAATATTTTAATATCATATATATATATATATATATATATATATATATATATATATATATATATATATATATTTTTTTTTTTATGAAACAAATAATGACATTGCAGGGGTTATTTTTGGAAATATTTTATTTTAGCTGATGAATGAAAAAATATCATTCAGTAAGAATCCATCCTGCTTTAAAGAACTCAAGAATTTAAAGTATCTTTATTTTAATGTTTTAGTTTAAAACTTTATTAATCCCCGAAGGGCAATTCATTCTGACATTGTGAAAAAAAAGAAAAAAAGAGAATAATAGTAATAACAAATTAAATAACAATAAAATGTGTAATAAAACAGATAATAATAATAAATAATAATAATCCATTGATTAAATACATTTATTACGTAACCGAATTGCTTCAGGCACTAGCAAAAAAACATTATTCAGATTATATACAGGAATCAAAGAGTGAAATTCAATACATTTTAAGGCCTTTTTTAAGACTCTTCCATTACATTTCAAAGACAGTAAAAGCACTTTAGGTTTTAACCAGAAACACTGGCGAGATTTTATCTTACAGTATATTTACTAAATATCAATGTAAGAATCCAAAACTAAATCATTATTCATATATTGAATAAAATTCTATTATAGCTAATTCAGCAGGTTGGCGCCTATAGAACTGCAAAAATAAAGGTGTTTTCTTGGTTAATGCAGTAAACAAAGCAGCATGATGTTAAAATCTAGTAGGATTTCATTGATTTAATACCTTTAATACCTTGCAAAATAACATTTAAGACTTTTTAATACTCTTTTAAGGGCCTTACATTTGTCTACATTGATTCATCAATTTTTAATAGTTTTCAAGACCACACGGACACCCCGTTATTGTTTTTTTTACAATATTACATTTTAGTACTGTCCTATTGAATTTTATTTTTAATTTTACAACCTTGTAATTTTTACAAATGAATGCAGCAGTGCCTTTTATGTCACGGTTAGATATTGTATGAATGCAATATCTAACCATACGTCAACAACAGAAAACAAAACAAAAAAAAGGGAAAGAAAATAAACGTCATTGACCCTTTAGCACTTTTGATATCATCATGTAGTGTCCAGAAAAAAAAAAAAACTGAACAGACTTCCCAGCTGTGCTTCTATGTACAGTACAAACATGACACTTTTCATAAACAAAATGATTTCATAATTATAAATTGCAACTTATTCTATGTAGTGGCAACAAAGATTGCCATAACACACGTAACTGTGTGTTCTGATATAAATTAGTGCATACAAACACTGTGTAGACATGCTGTTTAGACAACTGACAAAAAGTTTAACTTTTTTTGAGAGAGAGAAAAAAAAAAACATGCATTCACATAACCTGCTTTTTTACTAAAGCAACACTTTACCCCAGAATGCATTCTGTCATTATTATAATTAGCAATCATGTTATCTTTGTCATACATTGTGATATTAAACTTCTAGAATCTAGAGCTAAAATTTACAAAATTAAAAACATTTGGTGTTTCACTGAAAACAACAGCAATCATTTAATTAGTTAATAATGACAGAATATGTATTATAGAGCAAACTATTCCTTTAAATCCTCATGCAACTGTCTTCCAATTGTGTTTCAATTGTGAACTCCGACATGAAAACGCAAAAAAAGCTTTATTGAAGATTAACATAATTGTCATGTAATGATCGTTAGGTTGTTACAAGACACTTTAAACATGTTACTTCAACCCAGACTCATTGGAAATATGTGCTTCAGCTAATACTTTCGTGAAACCGCAAAAACGTTCTTATACCTACACTTGGCTGATGTTTGTAGGTAAAATGTGCATCAACAACACTTTTTTATCCTTTTCACACAAATGATTGCTACAAGGACATTATTAACAAATAACATTATTTGTGTGTAGTTATTTGCGCAACACTATATAAACACTGCAGAACAACCTAACTCTGTCGATGATTTGTAATAACATATGTTCGCCTCACCTGTTTATCTCCATATGGACAGCTTTTCAGTATGCGAGGTAGCTCAATTTGTATGGTGTTGCAGAGTGCTCTGATTTAAGTAAAGTGAATGCAAGAACGTGCATTGAAATAAACAATAAAATGTACCCAGAGTAAAGAATTTTAGATCTGCAAAAATGTAAACAGCACCCTTAACTGGATCTATCATCAGAAATGTGCAAGGAAATTTACCTTAAGTAATGAATTCCAAATTCACAAAAACATAGACATCACCCTCTACTGCCTTTGTCAGTTAAAATGTGAAACGAAATCTACCCAAGTAGCCTATTTCAGATTCGCAAAAATGTAGATATCGCCCTCTACTGAATTTCTCCTCTGAAATGTGCAACAAAATTTACCAAGTAACACTTTTCAAATTTGCAAAAATGTAGACAGCGCCCTCTAGTGCATTTGTCATCTGAAATGTGCAACAAAATGTACCCCAAGTAACGCATTTCAAATTTACAAAAAAATATAATAATAATAATATATATATATATATAGACAGCACCCATTCTGGGATTTATTATCTAAAATGTGCAATGAAATGTATCCTAGGTGAGGCATTTCAGATTTGCAAAAACAGACAGCACCCTCTACTGGATTTGTTAACTGAAACATGCAATAAAATTTATCCTAAGTAATGCATTCCAAATCGAAAAAAAAAAAATACACAGCACTTGTCAGCTGAAATGTTCAACAAAATTTACTGTAAGTATTGCATTTCAAATTTGTAAAAACATAGATAGCGTCCTCTACTGGATCTATCATCAGAAATGTGCAACGAAAAGTATCCTAAGTAAGGCATTACAAATTTGCAAAACCATAAACAGCACCCTCTACTGCATTTGTCAGTTAAAACATGCCACGAAATCTACCCTAATTAATTATTTCAGATTTGCAAAGATGTAGAGTGCCCTATACTGAATTTCTCATCTGAAACGTGCAACAAAATGTACCAAGTAACGCTTTTCAAATTTGCAAAAATGTAGACAGCGCCCTCTACTGGATCTAAAATCTGAAACATGCAATGAAATGTACCCTAAGTAACGCATTTCAAATAAATAATCAAATAAAAATTAAAAAATAGACAGCACCCTTTCCGGAATTTTTCATCTAAAACGTGCAATGAAATGTATCCTATGTTACGCATTTTAAATTGCAAAAAAAATTTAAAATACACAGCGCTCTCAACTGGGTTTGTCATCTGAAATGTGCAACAAAATGTACCCTAAGTAACGCATTTCAGATTCGCAACATAGACAGCACCCTCTACTGAATTTGTCACCTGAAACGTGCAACAAAATATATCCTAAGTAGCGCATTTTAAATTCGCAAAAATGCAGACAAGCACCCTCCACTGGATCTGTCATCAGAAATGTGGAATAAAATAAACCCTAGGTAAACCCTAGGTATTGCAAAAGTGTCTATAGTGTCCTGTACTGAATCTTTCTTCTGAAACATGCCACAAAATGTACCCTAAGTAACATTTTAAATTCGCAAAACCATACAGCACCCACTAGAGCATTTGTCATCTGAAATGTGCAACAAAATTTACCCAAAGTAATGTACTTTAAATTTGCAAAAACGTAGATAGCACCCTCTACTGAATTTGTCATCTAATATGTGCAACAAAATGTACCAAGTAACGCTTTTCAAATTTGCAAAAAAGTAGATTGCGGCCTCTACTGGATCTGTAATCTGAAACGTGCAACGAAATGTACCCTAAGTAACGCATTTTAAATTTGCAAAAATGTAGACAGCGCCCTCTACTGGATTTGCCATATAAAATGTGGAACAAAATGTACAGAGTAACGCATTTCAAATTAGCAAAAACGTAGATATCGCCCTCCACTGGATCTTTCATCTGAAACATTCAACAAAATACACTAAATAATGCATTTCAAATTCGCAAATACATAGACAACAGCCCTGCACTACATTTGTCATCTGAAATGTGCCACAAAATGTACCTTAAGTATCAAATTTTAGATTTGCAAAAAAAAGTAGACAGCGCCCTCTCCTGGATTTGTTATCTAAAACGTCCATCGAAATGTTCCCTTAAGTAACATATTTCAGATTCGCAAAAACATAGACAGCACACTCTATTGGATTTGTTATCTGAAATGTGCAATGAAATGTATACTAAGTAACGCCTTTCAAATTCGCAAAAACACAGACAAGTGCCCTCTACTGGATTTGTCGTCTGAAATATGCAACAAAATGAACCCTAATTAACAAATTTTTAAAAAGCAAAAATGTACGCTAATGCATGTACTTCCAAAGAGTCTGGGTTGGTTAACTTGGTGGTGCATACAGAAGATAAATTACATTTTGTTTCACTCACATGGTTTACACAAACATGCAAGTCTGATGATGCTCCAGTACTACATGTAAAAATCACAATCTCAAACATCTCGGAATTATGGGAAACACTGGTGAAAAGCATAACATCAGCCAAGCTTCAAAGTCCATCTGACCACTCACCTGGGGAAAACAAGATAAGGTCGTCCAAGACAAAAAGTCGATATCCCTGACTCCTTGGCTAGCGCTAAAGATATTCTGAGCAACAGATTATAAGCAAGTCAAAACACGTTGGGGAATTACCTTCAATTAGAAACGCAGACGGTATGGTTTGTCTTTTTTTGGAAGAGATGGATCTGTTATAGTGGACAGCTTGTTTAAGGTGTTTTATTTCTTTATTTTTTTTTTCATGAGAGAGTAAGAGAACAAGAAATTGAAGATTAGGAAGAAGGTCTAGCAAACGAACCAGGTTCTGCTGAAGATTATGACTGTGAATGCTCCAATTTTTAGAAAAATTATTTAATCACATCAAAATATGGCAAATGAAAAATAAATCACATAAGAAATACGAAGATTTATAATCTTCCAAAAAAGATAAGTGGTGTGTCATGCTGTTCATACTGGGAGCCTTGATGACATTTTCACATCCAGTTGTGATTATGCTCTCAAAATCACAGCCCACTTTTAGGCCTTGTGTTAGGAGGACAACATTTTATTGCATGGCAGAGTAGAGGAACCCCGACAGTTAATTTAGTGTGAGAAATTTAAGCCGATTAACCACATTTGCACCAATTGCTGAAAAGGTTTCAGGGGCCACTGAACAAATTTAGGCAATTTTCCTTCAGTTAACGGATGTCTAAAATTAACAGATTGGCTTTATAAAGAGGTTCAAGTTTTGAAATGAGCTTTTACTTCTCTACTGTCATGACCAGAAAACAGCAAAGCTTTGTACAATGATATTCAGTATCACACAAGAGCTATTTTTCACACCACATATGATGAGTAACAAGTAACAACACAGTAGGGCTGCACAATCAACTGACTAAATTATGATTTTGACTGGCACTATGTGAACTAATTTGTGAGGTCTAAACTTTAACGCTTGAAAAATTAAGGTGTTTAATTCTGTTATGAGAAAAAAGAAACATCATCTAGCTCTCAAAAAGGACCATCAATATTGAGCCACTCACTAACAATGTAAATAAAACTCATTAAGGCTGGAAAGCACTACATGACTTCAGCATAGGTTTTTTTTCTCTTATCTGAAGTCTAAATAAGTATTTTTTGAAGGTCAGAGATAATTAGTTGATTTTGGCCAGTCAATGTTAACTTGTTTTAAGTGTTTTTATTGGAAATTTTTGACCATTCTTCAAAACAGCACATTTGTTAGGTCAGGCACTGAGGTTGGACCTGACTTGAAATCTCTGCTTTAATTTATCCAAAAGTGTTCAGTCGGGTTGAGGTCAAAGCTCATACAGCGTCCTCTATTGGATTTACCTTAAGTAACGTATTTCAGGATCGCAAAAACTTAGAGACGGCCCTCCACTGGATTTGTCATCTAAAACGTGCAACAAAATGTACCCTGAGTAACAAGGCTTTCAAGTTCGCAAAAACGTAGACAGCGCCCTCTACTGAATCCGTCATCTAAAACATGTAACAAAATGTACCCTACATAATGCATTTTAAATTCGCAAAAACGTAGATATCGCCCTCTACTAGATCTGTCATCTGTTGTTTACAACATAAATAAAACTCCTGAAGACAATTTTTGCCCAATCTGAATAAGTATTTTTTGAGCAAATTAGTTGATTTTGGCCAAAGTTAATGTTTTAAGTTTACAGAAATGTATAAGTGAATGTGAAAATGAAAGCGAACATGTATTGTAATTGTATATTTGACTGAGGAACTACTTTTTAGCATTGTATTTTTCGGTTTGTACCGAAAGGAGTTTTTTTATTGGGAATTTTTGACCATTCTTCTAAAAGAGCTTTGGTCAGGTCAGGTACTGATGTTGGAGGAGAAAGCAATGTCCACTCTAATTCATCCAAATTTGTTCAGTCGGGTTGAGGTCAAGACTTTATGCAGGCCAGTCAAGATCCTTTCACACAAACTCACTTATGTCTTTATGGAGCTTGCTTTGTGCATTAGTGCGCAGTCATGTTGGAACAGGAAGGGGTCATTCTTAAAGCCTGGTTTATACTTCTGCGTCGAGTCATCGGCGTGACCCATGGTGCATGCCTAGCACGTTGCGGTGCATTTATACTTCTGCGCGTTGTTTGTGTTGTTCTGCAATAACACTTCCAAAACGCTAGCTGGCAGAAGGTTTTTATGTTCCCCTGTGTCAAGTTTCTTTGCATAATCTCTGAAACCCAACACTGCACCATACCGGGATTTGTAGAGGGGTCCTGGAAATGCTTAGTTTTAAGATTTATCTAGCGCTTCCGATTATATGCCTTTAAGCTAAAGAGAATTGGGACACCCCTTTCCCTTCACGTGAAGGTGCAAATGGAAGGGAAGGACAAAAGGCTGATTTATACTTTAGCGCACACGTATGCTCCGGCGCAGCCTACGCATGGATGTATAGCCCTCGCCGTGGCCGTCGGCGAAGCTGATGTGTACCTCTTTAAATATTTAACTACACGTCGCAACGACGCGTAGTGCAAGCTCTGTGATTTCGTTGGCTTGGTGAGAGCCCTGCAGGCCTGATGGAGCGATTGTTTACAAGTGTTGAGTCTCGTAAAAGAGCTCCAGATGGAAAGTTTTGCTTTGTGTTTCCCCTTAGATTAAAGGTGCTAAACGTCCGCCGATTTCCACCTCAAAATGAGCAAGTTTGAGCCACTTGTACATTAAGTTAGCATTTAGAAAAAACAAAACAACAGCGAAGAAACTCGACCCAGAGGAACTTAAACACCTACTGCCAGCTATTGTTTCTTAAGTGTTATCGCTTTGCAAATACAAACAGCGCGTAGAAGTATAAATTCACAGCTACGTGCATTGCATGCACCGTGGGTCACGCCGATCCCTCGACACAGAAGTATAAACCAGGTTTAAGGGGTAAAATTGGGATTGGGCCATTGTATGTATGTGTGAATATGCAATCCAGCATAAAAGACTCTTAGCCTGTTGGTTCATTAAGATTTTAACTGAGCATATCATAGTGCATCGTTTGCGTTTTCATGTAGATGGAGATCTTTTAAACAAAGTCAGGGAAAACTTAGTTTATAAATATACCCTTGACATGGCCTCAGTTTTAAAATGTAAAAATGTAGTTATTACATTTTCCCAAACTAAAGCGCAATAAAATGAATTTAAATAGCAGTAAGCAGCTTTATGTCATGCAGCTCCTCGCAGAAAGCCACTTGTTTTGGGTGAGATTGTTTTGTTGTCCTAAAGACTACCTAAAAGTCTGACAGTGTTGGTTCACATAGCATTGTAAGTTCAGATATTTAAAGTCCTATAGTGTATTCAAGCCTTATACAAAATAAACACAAAAGTCTGATTATTTTATAAAAGAAACAACATATTTTAATGTGAAAACTACTAAGCATAACTATTGGCAAATAAAAGTCTAACAACAAAGTTAACGATAATCGTGCAGCCCCACAAAACAGTGTGCATGAGTTAGTGTCTTTCAACCAGGAGTTAAGACAAGGGACTGGCAACATGCACCCATCTTTAAACACCTTCCGTCCTGGTCTCTGAGTGATCGTGCCCAAACTAAACTACACAGCAGCACTAACACATGCAACGACACATGTTATTGCCATTGGTAAGTAATCAACACAGCATGCTAACAGACATTTGGGAGTGGGTCATTAATAGATGCCCTTGTTTCATGTAAATGTAGTATAATCCAATGATCATCCTAAAAAAGTTACAAATCCCGTTCCCAAATGAGCAGTGAAGGGACTCCAGCTAATCTACAAGTTTACTTACGTCGACAGGGACCAGGAGGCTTCTGCCCAGATGCTGGTTAAAAGAGAGGCACCAGGCTTCAGTGTAGCCATTCATGTTGGGAACATACTTCTTTACTGTCTCATCATTCAGTCTGAGCCAGACACCATCATCATTGTGGATCTATGGGAAACAAGCAACAGAGCGGAGCCATGCCCTCCTGTAACTGCTAACACGCCCCCTAGCATGAGCTTCTGAGGCTGCAGGACCAATCCGCTAATGCACAGCACCAACCAATTGGATTTACAGTGAGTGTGTGGATACGTTGAGGGAAATTAGATCTAGAGAATTTGTAAATGCATCTATAATGCTATTGTCGGTTGCCAGCAGGGCCCTTTCACACGACTCATGTTGGGGCTTCAACATACTGCTCAATAAAAGCATCATGCGCTACTTTGAGCATGTGGGGGGAAAGTTAGCAAGAAAGCAGCAAGTGCAGCACCACGTCTATAAATTTTCTATAAACATAAATAAAGATAATACCTCAGAGATACTGGAACAGATTATGCACGTACATTTTTTTGTCTTTAATTTTGACTGTGTGTTTTTCTTGTGATCTTACAATTTGTCTAATTAGTAGTACTCATAAAGGTCTATAGGAGTGGTTCTCAACCTTTCTGACCCCAAAGTCACAAATTTTCAAAATTATTTTTAATCAATCAATTAGGGATGTATTAATACCACTTTTTTTTTTTAAACTGACACCAGTACAAGTATTTTAAAGGTTCAAGAGACCCTGGAGTTATTTTTCTAATATTTTAACAGATTTGTGTGTGTTGAGCATCAGTGTTTCTAAATCACGTTCCTGGAGGATCACCAGCTCTGCACATTTTCCACGTCTCCTTAACCAAACACACCTGATTCAGATAATCAGCTCATTAGCAGGGACTGAAAGTAACTTGTGATGGGTTTGACAGAGAAAGGAGACATACAAAGCATGTAGTGTTGGTGGTCCTCCAGGAAAGTAGTTTAGAAACACTGAGCTAAGACAACGCTAGCACCTTTCTGCTTTAATTGTGTGGAAAACTGGATAATTTGGAACCTTTTGTCAGCTAACTTCATTTTCTGGGTAAAAATAATTTTAGAGCGGATCAAAATCGGTGACGTAGTGCGAATCTGCTTATGGAGTGATGACGCCTCAGTTTCTTATTATTATTCATAATGGAGTTTACCTATTCAATGAGAAGACCCTGCTTCTTAATTATTCCTGAGAGCACGTTCATTCCGAAGGCAAGGCAGACCTGCCAAGCTGTGAGAGCAATGAATGTGTATTTAGTCATTCATGAAGGGTCATAAGTGTTGGTTTCCATGATCCACATTTTTTTTTTTTTTTTGCTTGGTTTTCCTCGCAATGCTGTCAGGACCGATACAGCAAAGCTGTTGGTTTGCAGCAAGCATTTTTGAGAGTTATACAAGAATTAGGGAATGGCAGACTTTGTCTTTTATCAGTTGAGTTTGTTACCATTCATACACATCGCCTGTTTCTGTGCTGCCTATTTTTAAAATCCTCCAGATTCCTGGCAGGGCTAATGGTTGAAATAAATGTGGCAAGAGACCTGCTGCACTGCTATTCACTGTGTCTGCATTCAGACTCAGAGATTGAAGGGAAGATAAGTCCTCCTCATTTATAGTGTTTATATAAACATGAATTTTCAATTCAATTCAGCTTTATTTGTATAGCGCTTTTACAATGTAGATTGTGTCAAAGCAGCTTCACATAAATGGTCATAGTAACTGGAACAGTGTAGTTCAGTTTTTAGTGTTTAAGTTCAGTTCAGTTCAGTTCAGTTTAGCTCAGTTCAGTGTAATTTAATCATTATCTATATAATGATATAACAAATTGTGTTTACGTGTATATGAAATTACGAATAACAAATGTAGCAGGACATTAAATTACTTACTGTTTATTTCTTGGCATTTTAACTTTGTAAACTATGAAATCATGCGTCTCCTCACAGTTTGTGTCACATTTTGTGAGCCAACTGACAATAAATGTTCACTCTCCTCTTTTTCCCATGCTCTGCTGGCCAAGCCCACTCCATTTTTTTTCTGCTGGCAGAGCTCCACGCCCATCATAAAGCATTTTTTGAAAAAATTCTGAGGTAGACTTGAACCGAAAGAGGGGGGTTTCACCGCCCTTTAATTTGTGTACTTGCTGAGTACCGATTACGATACTTCTTAAATTTGGTTTCAACGTATATGCAATTAATTTGAAAGAAGGTTTTATTTTTTACCTGTAGCAAGAATAAAAACTAAAAGTTTTAATAGAAGACTATTCCAAGCCAAAAATAGACACATTGTTGATAACCCTGTAAATTGATAGACCTTATATTATAATGAAATATAAAGGATAAGTTTCAGGCCTCCTTCATATGTGGAAATAAATCAGATATAAATTTATATGTGACAATATGACTATCATGTAAACAGGCAGATTAGATTTGAGGCATTCTGTTTTGAACATCATTAAGCTTGCGACAATGTGGTACTTCTCCGCGGTTTAATGACGTAGAAGGAAGGGCGCGTGTGAAGACGCCGACATGGTAAACAACAACAACAGAGGAAACATGGATGAGTCAAAGTGGTCAGTTGGCCCAATTTGCTCCTACCAGACCTGGGCCACTAATAGTTACTAGTTATTTTGCAAGATGTTAGTATTAAGCTTTATATCCTATTTAAGAGATTTGCTCTGTGGCCAACCGAGAGCAAAAAAAATATTAAGGGGACTATTAATGCTTACTAATGATTCTTAAACAGATCTTAAAAAGATTTTTAAAATGCTTTTATTCCAGCCAAACTGAAAGAAATAAGCCTTTCTCCAGAATAAAAGAAAATTGTAATAGGAAATAATGTGAAAATATCATTGCTCAGTACTAGAACTTCATTTATGTAAAGCTGCTTTGACACAATCTACATTGTAAAGCATTATTGAAATAAAGGTATTAAATTACAAACTTAAATTTCACAGGAGGGCTTAAACGAAACGAAAATACATATATATGTATAAATATATAGGGCTGTTGACTCAACACCACCTGGTTGAGAACCACTTGTCTATTGCCAATGAGTCAGCAAAATATGACAGTTTTAGCCAATGCTAATAGGCGATGCTTCTCTCCATTGAGTTCACTGCACTGGCGGGTCATGTGAAAGGGCCTTTAGAGAAACTGACGGCATTGTGCATGTGAGACTGGATCCTATAGGAGCTATCAGTGATTGGCATGCAGCGTTGGGCTGGGATGGATAGTTCCTATATGACAATAATCTACAGCCTCAAAGTCTCCTGCATGTGAAGCAAAAGATAAGCAAATGAATGCTTCAGATCAAATCAAAAGTCAATTTAGAAGCTCAGAGAGATGCAGAACTAGTGTTAAAAGCCATTTAAAACTGAGGTGGTTAAGAATTCAGTTGTGTTCAGTGATTAAAGGAAGAGAAAAACAGAAGCACTTAAAGGGATAGTTCACCCAAAAATGAAAAATCGGTCATCATTTACTCACCCTTCACCTGAGTTTCGTTTTTCTGTTAAACACAAATTAAGTTGTTTTGAGAAACGTCTGACTTCTTTTTTACCAACTATGGAAGTCAATAGTTTACATTTTGAACTTATTTTGTGTTCAAAAGAAAAATGAAACGCATAAAGGTATAAAAAAACAACTAAGGGTGAGTAAACAATTTTGGGTGAACTATCCCTTTAAATAGAGAACAGTTGGGCTCAATTCTAGAGAGGTTTACCTCGTCAATGAATGTGATGGTGCCATTGACTTGGACTATGCCTATCTGTTCGCTCTGCAGAGAAGGGTGACTACGCACACGCAGCCCTGCGCTGTCCTTGGCCACAAATTTGCGCACCTGAGAGAAGCAGAGGGGGAGAGACAGTGAGACAGATGAGAAGATGGCAGGAAGCTGCAGTAGTCAGAGAGCAGGAAATCACAGCACAGAGAGAACAGAACCCGCACATCCTGTCAGACGAGAGAAATGATGAGGTGTGAGACAATCGACAGCAAAGAGCAGGAGAGACATTTGATTGTGCTGTTGTGTTGCTTGTTTCCCAGGTTAATGCTCAGTAACGAAATATGTGATACTATTTGGGCACAATCCCAATTCTAACCCCAACCCTTCAGGTAACGTGAGGGGGTGTTCTAATTCTCTTTTCTGCTCAGGGGTAATGGGAAGTGACATATAAAGGATTCCTATTCTAAAATTCTGACTTTTAATGACTTGAGCTTAATGTCCATGATCGTTTTAAGAAACAGGAGCCATTGTGTTTGTGAATATTCGCTAAATTCAATACATTTTACTTCAATAAAGTGTGATCCATATAAGAATTATTTTTTGAAGCATCATGTGACACTGAAGACACGATTCAAAGGCACAATATGTGGTTTTCGCCCCAAGATGGTGCATTTTCACAACAAACAAAGGCATATTTTGATGACGCTATGATTAAATGGAAAATCATGGTTGTTGTTGTCTTCATTACATCCAACAGAAAAACAATGGCTTCGTCCGAAACTGCATACTTCCATACTATACAGTGTGTTAAAATCAGTATGCAAGCTGAGTAGTATGTCAGAATTCCTAGAATTCGAAAATCAGTATGCAAGAAGTACCCGGATAAATTACTACTTTCGGCGAGATTCTGAAGTGGCACCCAATGCACGCTGCACTATCCCATGATGTCCCGCAGGAGAATTCATTATTGGGAGTGAAGCGACGCAACTGACGCAGGTAAATCACATGACCATGACAAAATCGCAGATGTAGTACGTCTGAATTCCATTCATACTGCTCACAGTCATACTGTATAGAACATACTTTTCTAACGGCAGAGTAGTGCGTTTAAATTCAAATGCTGTACCTACTGAGAAGTAGGGGGTTTCAGACGCAGCCAACAACTACCCACAAGACAGAAATCATGATTATAGATTAGCTAAATTATCCAAAGCTTATTATCATATTAGTATAAAGCAGAATAATGGTGAAAGCCAAAGAGATGCCATAAGTATGCCACAATACCAAAATAATGCCACAGTCGACTTCTGGTTCTTCTGGTCATGATCACTTAGGGAAGAAGCAGGGCTGTTTTATCATGCTAAATATATTTTAGTGCTCTGCTATAATGCTGCTCTTTGCAGTCTAATAAAATGCATTTAAAGCATTTTCATTGCTTTATTGGCGTTTCCCTGTTGTCTATAAAAACAAACCAGAAATTGAGTTAAAATTGCTTATTTCACTGGATTTGAATGGTCATTGAATTTTTTGTGAAAATGTAAGTACATAAGTCAGCAAAAAGCAACACTGTTCTAGTGGTTTTTGGATATTTTAATCGCAAAGATCTTACATACTGTGCCTTTAAATACAAAAAATATATATTTTAAAATGTAATTATGAAAGCAATTTTGATGACCATAACGCCTCATTTACACAGGGCGTCAGCATCAATGCTTCCCATTCACTTTGAATGGGTGACGACAGGCATAGCCGAACTGCATTGTGGATCTGTCGGCAGCGCTTCAGAGGCATTGCTCGCTGCAGAAGTTGGGACTAGCTCAACTTTTCAAGTGCAGACGGAAGCGTCAACCAATCAGATCGCTGTATGCAAATACACAAGCTAGACAGTGGCCTATTACTGATCGTGTTAGCCCCAACTTCAGACACGCCTTCAGTCAAGTGTTGACGCTGAAGTCCCAGGTGAATGGGGCATATGAGTCTTCTTTAAAAAAAAAAAAAAACTACAAAAGTATATTACCAAATGTTCAATATTGGCAAGTAAAATGAGTAGTAGATAAGGTTAAACCTGACTGATTAGGAGTGTTTTCAAACCTCTTAAACTTATCAGTTTAAGAACTCACCTTGCTAGGTTGAGGTTCAGCTTTAGGTTTGACCATCTGTGTGCCAGGTGGGATCATTCCTTTGGGTGGGTCTTTGACCTCGACCTCCAGACCAGCATCTGAAAAAACATTACTCTAGTCAGCATTTCATTATTAAAGGCATAGTTTGCGCAAAAAAAAATCAAAACGTATGAGTTTTTTTCTTCTGTTGAACACAAAGAAAAATTTTTAAAAGAATGTTAATAAACATCAGCTAAGTGTTTTATACCTATCATGGATGTCAATGGCTTATCCTTTAGAATAACAGTTAGTGTTCAAAAGAAGAAAGAAATCCATGAACATTTAAAACCGATAGAGGATGAGGAAACAGTGAAGAAATTTGTATTTTTAGGTGAGCTGTCCTTTTAAGAGCTTTATAATATCACAGCCAATGTATAATCCCTAAAGAGAATTAACTTCATTCAATTCAAAGCAGAGATATGTATTTTAAAACCTATTTTATGTTTTTGTACATGTATGGCTTTATTAAAGCAATACCAAAATAAATTGATTGGGCAAATGATATTTAAACTAATTTACATATAGACAAAATAGATTACATTTAAGCTTATAATGCAGAGCTTAAACATCGAAGTGTATTAAAATCTGAAATGCAGTTACCGATCTCGATGCCATCGATGGTAACATGAATGGTATATAATCCAACAGCACCAGGGGTCCAGTTAGCGCTGTAAGTGCCATCTGTGTTGGCCCGGATAAGCATGTTCTCACTGGGCCTGAGGAAAAACCAAGCAAATTGAATTTGAGACCTGTTCTTACATCTCACTTTGGCCTATGATATATATTAAAGTCAGGTAGAAATGTAGTCTTTGAACCTTTTTGGTGTTGGTGAGGCAAAGCGAAGTTCCTCAAAGGAGT
Organism: Danio rerio; assembly: GCF_052040795.2. Classification (NCBI taxonomy): domain Eukaryota; kingdom Metazoa; phylum Chordata; class Actinopteri; order Cypriniformes; family Danionidae; genus Danio; species Danio rerio. Next base: position 19,024,631 of record NC_141029.1, read on the forward strand.
AATTTTCATACGCCTGGATAAAAAAAGACAATAAGTGACATTTTTGTAAAGTGATCCCAAATCTACTTAATTATACAATTTGATTATTTATTAATTAATTATTATATTTTGATAACTAACCTGCAGACAATGTATATATTTCATTTATAGCACATAGGATGCTTACATTAATATAAAGTATTCCCATGTTTAGGACTTATTATTTCTTTTCATTAGCCCCTTTCACACAGTGATACTGGTAAATTTCGGGAAAATTTCCGGAACGACTTTACCAGTAGTTTCATAAAAAAGGTGTCTACACAGGCACGGTTGTTCTGTAATTTTTCAAAAAAAGACCATTCACACTTCCATTCCAAAATACTAGTAAACTCTGACATCATTAACCAGAAATGAGCTCTAAACGGCAGTGCTTGTATTTCTAAACATAATAGGGGTCAGGTTGGAGACATCCAAAGGCTGAAAAGCAAACCGCAGCTAAATGTTTACAAACTTGACTGCGTTACAAATTACTTGCTTGGATAAGTATTGTGAACAACTTATATAAAAACAAATGAAGGAACACTTTCAGATGTCGAGATGTTCATAATATGTGTGTGCGCTGGCGCTCACCGGCTCCTTCACATGCACACGCATCAAGCAACTGAAGCATAGCTTGAAGATAAACAAACGGCGGTTTATCAGAAAGCATTTTATCGAGAATTTTTTACACAGTTGGCATTAAGAAGGAACATAGAAACGTTATCTGACTAACATCTGGCAGCTAAATGTTTCCGGAAAAATATTCAAAAGCTTTTAATTTCACAAACCGTGCGGATGTGTGTTTTGATTGGCTAAAGCAGATGCCTCACGTCAGCGCGTTCTACACATGAACGCCTAGTTTCCATTAATCTTCATTCTGCGTTCACACAGTGCAGCATTCCAGCAAATTACAGGTAATGTTACAACTTCTCTTTCAGGAAAATTGCCGGAATTAATTAACTGGTATTTTCAAAAAGAGCTTGTTCACTCATACAGACCTCTCCGGAAAATTGTCAATAATTTTTCGGTAAGGTCTATATGTGTGAAAGAGGCTAAAGTCTAATGTAGCCATGTTTCACTGTTGCAGTTTGACACTCAGTTAAATTTAAAAAGTTAGTATTTTAATCTTCCTCCTTTAATAATTCCTCTTTTAAGTAGAATTGTTATTTCTCACCTCAAAATAATAGCAAAAACTCTTTTTAGCCCAATGAGGTAAGCATAATTATTGTTTTTTTGTTCTGAAATAATTGTATTTTGATTCAAAATAAGATTTTTTTTGCTTTAAAAAGATTATTATTTTTCTCACCCCATTTTTAGATTATTTAGTTTGTTTTAAGGAATAACTTAACTTTGACATATTATTTATAAAAATGGGACAAGAATAATGAAAAAAATAACAATTTTAAGATAAGGTATTAAGATTAGAAGTTTTAGATATTTAGACAAGAACAAGATAAAACTCCAAGTAAGAAAAGCATTTCTGCAGTGTAGGGAGAGTTTTTTTTTTTATTAAAGGATTGGTCCAAAGTGTATTTTTAAGGCTTGGTTATGTTTATGGGGTGCAAATCTATGTGTGCTCATGCTTCATTTGAATAAAATCACGTTATTTTTTTCATATATCCTACTTTGATTGTATACAGCTACTTAGCTAACATAAAAACGACTAGTTTCCTAGTTCCTCTAAAGACCCGCCTCCAAGAGGCTCTGATTGGTCAGCTAATATAATGTGCTGTGATTTGCAGAACAGCTTCACATCACCAAGAAGCGTCTCTGTTACAACATTACAGTGCCTCTGGCTACGCCCCTTCGCAGCACGGGTTGTATGTGTGTAACCTGAAGGGTTTATGACAACATTAAGCCGGAGGTATTTAATTTTTTTTTGTATTTCCCAAATTTAGTTCGCTGTAGGCTTCGCTAAGCTTACTCTGTAAAAGCCAAGTCTCCCTTTGCATTGAACTTTGAGCGTCTTATATTCAGAGATGTTGTTTATGTTCAAACAGCTACATTACACATCAACTAAAGTTTAAAATACATTATTGTTCAGTTCAGCGCTTCCCTCCGCTGTGCCTGTCAATCATTCACCATTCATTCACAATTCAAATTACGCATCTCATTCATGACAACTCGAAAAAAACTTTCTCTAAGACTATTTGATCCTGTTAGTTTAAATAATGAGGAGAGAAATGCGTTTAGTTTTGCATTAAATGGCTTCATTTTGACCTGCAACAAGGAGCTCTTCCCTTTAAGAGATGGAACGAACCTTCATCATAGTGATGGCGATATAACGGGCCTCTTTGATGATCATGGGCTCGTATGTCGCCTCCAGTTTGGGTGCTGGATGACCACCAAATGTGAGATCAGTGCCTGTTGCAGAATTAGTGGAAGTGCCTGGCAAACGCTGCAATTTCTTCATGTTCTCCTGCTGGATGGACTTCTTCTGAGAGACGGGAACAGCTTTGACTTCAACCTACAACACAGAGAAGCCTGTTAGATGTCAGTTTCATAACACAGCGTTTGATTCTATAAAGATGCTGACCTTCATGTTCGGCACATGCACAACATCTCCATACTGATCTTTGGTCTGGACCACAACAGTAGTGGGCCAGCCACAGCGGATGTCATCTTTGTTTAGGATCAGTGATGTCTTCTGAGGGTCTGCGTAGGAGTCTGGCTGAAGCCACCTAGGAATAATGGAAAAAGATGTTAGGATGAGAGTCATAAGTTATCAAAATACTGTTGGTGACGCAAAGTGAATTTCCTTAAAGCAGTAATTTTCATATGCCTGGACAAAAAAATAACATGGAAAAAAATATTAAAGAAAAGTTTATTTTCATTTTACTTGGCAAAAAAATTTTTTCGCTTTAAAATGAGACTATTTAGTTTTGAAATAAGAATATTTTTATGTTTAAACTCACTTCACTTTGACATTATCATTATCAAACAACCAATATAAACAACAGACAATTTGTATGAATAAAAGGCATAGGGCGGCACAATATTACAAAAACGATTCAAACAGTATTTAGGTGAAGGTATTAAATTGAACAATCAAATTCAATGTGATTTGTAAAATAACAGTACATAGTCTTTGTTGTATAAATAATGAGGTAACATTGATATCTTTATTAACCCTTTGATGGGTCTAAAGTGTCCTGTTTAAGTTTATTTTTTCTATATCTATATTTTAGCTTGTGCATCAAAGGGTTAAAGGGCTCCTATTCTATTCCCTTTACAAGATGTAATATAAATATTTGGTGTGTCCAGAATGTGTCTGTACCCATCAGATCATGTTATTATTCCCTGGTGAATATGTGAAGTTTAGAGTAAGATTACATTGCAGCTGTTTTGTTCCCCGTGCCTTTAAATGCAAATGAGCTGGTTCTCATTAGACGCCATTCCAACCTGAGTGTCTATGGGGACTACAGTCCTAGTGCCATTATAAGGCATTAGAAAGATGTCATATAGGCTATATCCCAAATGTTATGAAGCCATTCAACAGTTTAATGTTCCGTACAGATGAATAATCAAGTGGTTAAATTCATGTTCAGTTTAGCGCTTCCCGACGCTGCGCGTGTTAATCATTCTCCATTCATTCACAATTTAAATTGCGCATCTGTTCATAAATCTCCAAGACTATTTGTTCCTACTAGTTTAAATAATTAGTGAGGAAATGCATTTAGTTTAGCATTAAATGGGTTAATTTTGACCTGCAACAAGGAGTTCACTAATGATTCTAAATCATGTTGCACTGTGTCTGTTAGATTAGCAGATCGCATTCACAACACTGGAGTAGAGAGGGTTATTACTTGCTCATCACACACAAAGTAGGCCTACCTGAAACTTTAAATTAGAAAAGGCTCAATAATACATTGGACAGATCAACATTGGCCGTGAGTTTAGGCGAGGGAGTGTTTATTAAGTAAAACTGGCCTCAGACAGTTAAGTGTAGTCTGCTTCAAACTTGCAGGAAAAATTCAGGCTTTGCTAAAGGGCTGGTTATTTTATCAACGATTATGGTCAATAGTGGAAGCCATTACAGATTTCAAAGAAAAATCTTAACATTAAAAAAGGAAACGTAAGCTAGACCACAACAGATTTTTAAGTTAGATTGTGTTGTCAGTCATATACAGTAGGCCTATAGGTCTATTATTTTTACTAAAAAAGATATATTATTTGAGTTTATCAACCGGGAACTATAGAAACTGTATGTATTAAACACATCATGTTTTTTCCTTAGACATAAATATTCCTTAAGAAGCTGTTGACATGGAATTGAACCAGATTTTGGTTAAAACCCAAACAATAAAATCTAAAAATAAAACAAGAAATCTATTAAAAAAGAAAACATAAGCTAAACCACAACAGATCATATCAATGTCATAACAAATGCTCAAATAATGTAGCCTAGTTCACAGCAATCACCAAGTTTTTTTTTATTTATTTTTTTATTATTATTTATTTATTTTTTATTTTTTTATTTTTTATTTTTTATTTTTTGATTATTTATTTATTGCAGAACAAAGCCAGCATACATAGCTAGCAACAACTATATACAAGCCAGGGTTTGCATTAAATAAAAATACATAAAGAAATCACAAAAAATAATAATAATACAATAAAGACATTACAATAATAAATGAATAACAACACACAGAAAAAAAAAAAAAAAAAAAACTCTGGGGTGAGAATTAACTAGTTATTATATAAGAAATTTTCTCAATAAAATCGGACCATACTTTGATTGTATGGGGTTTAGCTCTGTTAATTCTTGCAGTGGAACGTTCTAACAGTGCAATATTTTTTAGTTCAATAAGCCACATTTTATCCGCTGGAAATGAGGGTTCATGCCATATTTTAAATATAACTTTCTTGGCTGCAGTTAGTGCAGTATGAAATATCCTGCGTTGGGAATTGTTTAGGTTTAGATCATAATCATCATTCAATAAACAGATATTAGGGTATTTGGGAATAAACATCTCACACAATTCTGAAGTAGTTTGAAATACCTTATCCCAAAATGTACTGATAACTGGACATTCAAAAAACATATGCATATATGTCCCCACAGAGTTTGAATTACACAGTGTACAAAAAGGAGTAGGTAACCGTTTCATGCGGTGAAGCACATATGGAGTTGCATAAGCCTTGTGGATCAGTTTATAGTGTATGAGTTGATGGGCAGGATTCTTAGACATCCCCTGGACACTTTAACATATCCAGTCCCAGTTCAGTTGGTAAGAGGACAGTTCCTTTTCCCATATTGTGATGATGGGGAGTGCAACAGAGTCATAATTAAGCAGTTTGTTGTAAATGCATGAGATTGATCCACGTGACTGAGAGAAATTCACACAGTCCCGCAGTGGATGATTGTCCAAATTACAGTTCCACGGAACTCCATAAGCACGCATTGCACTTCTCAGCCTTAAATACAGAAAGTAGGAATGTCCGGGGAGATTGTAACCTTCTTTCAAATCCTGGAAAGACCTCAAGCCCTGGTTGTCGAAGATATCACCCAACACAGAAATACCTTGATCTGACCACAGCTTATATATAAAGGGCTTACCCCCAGATTGTAAATGAAAATTGTTCCAAATCGGAGATTCTTTTGTAAATTTGTTGGTGCATCCAGTAAATTTGCAAACATCATACCATATTTTAAGGGAGTCAACCACTATTCTATTATCAATTTTTTTTACTTTCTTAGGTAATCCCGTAAATAACAAATCTTGTAGTCGGTGTGGATGCACAGCAGATGATTCAATGTTACGCCAAGCAATATCAGAATCTACTTCCAACCAAGTCTTAAGACTGCGCAGTCGACATGCCCAGAAATATAGTTGAATGTTAGGAACTGCCAACCCCCCTTTAGCAGGTGTTTTCTGTAATGTTTTAAGTTTAATTCGAGGACGTTTGTTGTTCCAAATAAATTTAGTTATAATGGAATTTATTTCTTTAAAAAACGTCTTATGTGGAGAAAGAGGAATCATGGTAAATAAAAATAGAAGTCTAGGTAGAACATTCATTTTGATAATCGCAATCCTACCTTGCAGAGAGAGTAATAGTGCGCCCCATCTCTCTAGGTCCCGTCTGATATTGTTGAATAAGGAACTATAGTTTTGTTTGACCATCACCTGAAGTGAAGGAAGAATCTGAATTCCTAAATATGTAAATGCGCTATTAACTGGAATTGAAGCGGGCACTGACGTGATATCACTTCTCCCCGACAGTGGCATTAGTACAGATTTCTCCCAGTTAATCTTATACCCACTCACTTTTCTAAAATCATTAAATATTTTAAGACATTGAATAATTGAGGTAAAAGTATCTGACATATATAGTAGAATATCATCAGCGAACAGAGAGATGTGATGTTTAGAATTATCTATAATGATAGGGGCGATTACATGATCCTGACGAATTGCCTGGGCCAAAGGCTCTAACGAAAGGGCAAACAACAATGGTGACAATGGGCAGCCCTGTCTTGTGCCTCTGCCCAGCAGAAAAGCACTTGAGCAGCTCAACCCTGTTGACACCCTTGCAGCTGAATTACGATACAGAGTTTGTACCATATGTATAAAATTTGGACCAAAGCCCAGACACTTCAAAACTGACCAGAGATATGTCCATTCGACCCGGTCAAAGGCTTTCTCTGCATCTAGTGAGAGAATAGCACTTTGATCCTCAGTAAGTTTGGACTTGTCTATGATATTTAAAAGTCGTCTGACATTATCCATAGCAGAGCGACCCTTAAGAAAGCCTGTCTGGTCATGGGAAATTATAGAACCGGCAATTTGATCTAAACGGCAGGCTAGAACTTTTGCATAAACCTTAGTGTCTGTACAGATTAGTGAAATCGGCCTGTAACTAGAGCAGCTAAAGGGGTCCTTCCCTTTTTTTAAAATCAGTGAGATAAGGGCAGTATTCTGATCTCTGTGAAAACAACCTGTATCTATTGCAAAATTTAAGGAATTTAGAAGGAGTGGTCCTAGCAAGTCCCATATCACCAAATACAACTCTGGGGGTAGACCATCTAGGCCCGGGGCCTTTCCTTTATTCATTGACTCTAGAGCTTCTTTTACTTCACTTAATGTAATTGGAGAGTCTAAAAATTTCTGTTGCTCGTCACTTAGGCAAGGGAGATTTAGTTTTGATATAAATTCAATTGTTTGTTGATCCTCTATCCCCACCTCGGAACTGTAAAGATGCTCATAGAAGTTCTTGAATGTAGCATTCACCTTGTCCGGAGCAGTATGCAGGGTGCCCATACTATCCTTAATGGCTGTTATTGATGACATTGCCTCATTATGTTTCAGCCTTAAAGCTAATAATTTAGTGGGTCGTTCTGCATTAAAATAATAATTTTGTTTGGTGCGATGAATCAAAAATTCTGCCTTTCTTAATAAAATTGCCTTGCAATCAGATTTTAAATTTCCTAAAATCCTGCTCTTCTGTTCTGAAAAAGTTTCCTTTAAGTCTCTCTCTATTATTTTAATTTGTTTTTCTAAATGATTTAATTCTTTAGTTTTAGATCTATGTTCATAGGAGGCAAATGATATACAGTTCCCTCTCAGAAAACACTTGGTTGTTTCCCATAAAATCTGCGGATTAACTGCTGAACTGGAGTTTTCTGAAAGAAACATGGTCAGATTATCTCGTAACTGTTTAATAAAATCATCTTTCAGTAGCAGAGTTGTGTTAAAGCGCCACCTTTTTGTCCTTTGAAATCCTCTAGGGGGTGATAAATTACAAATTACTGCCGAATGGTCTGAAATGAGCATGGGGAGAATACCTATGTTATTTACACTCTGAATTAAATATTTTGATATAAGAATATAATCTATTCTTGTAAATGTCTTGTGTCGGGAAGAATAAAAGGTATAGTCTCTACATTTTTCATTCTGCAGCCTCCAGATATCACACAAGTCATTATCCAAAATAAGCTCATTCAATGCCCGGGAAGACTGGTCACTGTGTACAGCGGACGGTGCGGAGAGAGACTTATCAATAGAGGGATTGACAACTGCATTAGCATCCATACCCACTACCAGATTGTAGTCACCAAAGCTAAGAAGGAGCTTGGTATGCGAAGGAAAAAAAACTGTGTCAAATTTATTTGGGGCATAGACTGAAACAAAAGCTATTTTTAAACTATTCCACGATCCCAAAACATATGTGATCCCCCCATGATCATCACTCCCTGATTTCTCTAATATAAATGGGAATCTTCTATTTTGAAGTATTAGCACTCCTCTTGAAGCGCTAGTGTAAGATGAAGCGGCTATAATTTTAAAATGTCTATTTTGACAACGAGTAACATCTGAGGCCCTGAAGTGGGATTCTTGTATGAGAGCTATATCGGCTCTCTTGCGATGTAAATAATCCAGGCATTTTGTTCTCTTTACCGGTGAATTCAAGCCATTGACATTCCACGATATCACGTTGATATCATTCATAACAGAAAGCATAGATTAAACACTTAACAGATAAAGTGATCATTTTAAACCCATAAATAGCACACATGTAATCAAGAATGTCACCCCAGAGAACCATCAAATTGAATATATAATAAGAAAAAGCAAACCCTGTTAACAACAACGAAATGATTAAATTAAATAAAAACAGAATAAACAAAATATAAATGGCAGCCTGTAGAGAGAGAATACAGTCTCTCTTACCTGCCTGGAAAATAAACAAATTCGAGGCCATGCGCTCGAGCTGCGCGGCTATACCCAGGGAGCCGTGTCTCGCCTAATCAAATGTCCATATCAGTAATACAACTTAAATTCCTACTTGAAATATGCAGTAAGCACCCTTTATATGAGGCAAAATTTAGTCAGTTGATCGCGCCGTCAGGTTTTCTCCCATCGGAGTGTCAGCATTTAGCGATGAGACGAACTTCTCCAGATCTGTGGGTGTTTTGAAGAGAATTTGCTCACGGCCGTTTAACACTTTCACCACTGCTGGGTATAACAAGAAAGACTCAATGCCCAACTGTTGGAGACATTTCCTTTTTTCTGACATGACTTTCCTTTTTTGAGACGTGCCCTTGCTGTAATCGGGGAAGAACCATAGTTTGGTTCCTTCGTAATTTAGGGATGAAGAATTTCTGGCTTCCTTAAGAATCGCTTGCCTGTCATTGTACCGGAGAAGTTTGAAAATCAAAGTGCGCGCTTTCTTTCTGGAGGAATCTTCGTTCGCGTACAGGCGATGTGCGCGTTCAATCTCGATCACCTTCCCTTGCAAAGCCGGCAGCCACTTAGGAATCTGGGTCTGCAGGAACTGAATTGCATTGCTGCTTTCCGCGCCTTCAGGTAAACCCACCAATCTTAGATTATTTTGTCTGGCCTTGTCTTCGTAAAGCCAAAGCTTCTCCTGTAGCTCCTCCACACGCGACGTGCTGGCAATCGAATCCTTTTTAATATCGCGCACTGTGGATTGCATATAATCCAGTCTGTCGCCGACCGCTTTGACATCATTTTCCAGGGAGTTAAGGCATGTAGAAATCTTTGAAATTTCCTCCCGAACGATCGCAGACATACTTAGCTTTATAGCGCTCAGTTGTTGTTCGAGCATCTCGGCAATGGCGTCGTGAAGGCGTTCGTCATCTTTAGGTCGTTTTTTGGAGGGCGAGTGTAGCAATTCTCGTTTGGATGCCATCTCTGACGTCTCTTAACAAAAGCGAATACTTAAAACCTCAGTTTAAAGCTCAGTAGGAATATTTATAAAAGAAAAGGACATCTGAAGCAGAGCGCGTTTCACTAAGCAGCCATCACCGTCCGTTGCGCATGCGCATCTCGCAATCACCAAGTTTTTAAGTTAGATTGTGTTGTCTGTGATATATAGTAGGCCTATAGGTCTGTTATTTTTACTAAAGAAGATATATTATTTGAGTTCATCACCAGAACTATAGAAACTGTATAATGCTTAAAAAAAATACGGCACAGTTTTGTAATTAGATCTGTATTGGTCGATACTCAGAATTTTGGCACTGGGATCAGATCGGTTTAAAAAAAATGCTAATCGGTGCACCCCTAGTCACTGAGGGTGCTTTCACACTAGTACTTTTGGTCTGCATCCAGGTTCGTTTGACCTCAAAATACGGTATGTTTAGCTAGTGTGAATGCTGTCTCTTGAACCCGTACCGAGTCTGCCTGAAAAAGTTGGTCTGGGGATAGTTGCGTAAGCGAATGACGTATCTCTGTAAACCTATAGCATTCAGCTACGCGTCTAGCTCTACCTTTCTCGTGTTTGGTACCCTTTCGAAAGGGTGCCAAAGAATTGGTATGGTACGGTTTGGTTCTATACGCCTTTTGACAATGGAAACAGCCATAAAAGCGTACTAAACCGAACTGTACCACTCAGTGGAAATGGGCCATAAGTCTGTATTACCTACCTTGACAACAAGCAGGACTAACCCAGTGCAAACAGTGATAATGTCTGCTTGTCTCCACCAAAAACGACTTCTGCAGACATTGCATATTGTACTAAACATTTTTTTTTTTTTTTGTAGCAGATAGACGCAAATGGCTCTCTGTATTCTGGTTTTGATAACAAAACCAAAAGTTTCAGTAAAAGCAAAATGACCATAATATACGTACGTCTCCATTTTGGCGCTTTGCTTTCGTGGTTGTGACCTAGCAACAGCTGTACACAAAACAGCAGCTTGATTACACAAGCGTACCGAGGGGGGGCAAACATAAACACAAACCACCCGATGGGGGACAATCGAACTTTGGTTCAGACCAGACATTCGAACCATGTGTGAAAGCACCCTGACATTAAAGTTTTTGCTCCCTACCAGCAAAAAGATGAAGGCAGACGGTTGTTTCTCACTTAGAGCTGTCTATGCATTAGATTGCCATTAACAATACGATTCATTACTGTGTACCATTAGAGGCTGGCTATATCCACACACTGTTGCCACACAACTGTGTTTAAACCCCTTCTAAAAGTGTTTTTTGCATAATAGGTCCCCTTTAAACTTTCTTATGATAAACATTGTTGCAGTTCCAGTAAAATGAAAAGATGACAAGTAAAATGAAAGATGCTGAAATAACAAAAGAAATGCTGAAAAATGTTTGAGACAGACCTGGCGAGTCTCCCGCCACTGGAGTTCTGCACGCAGGTGATGAAGTCCTCTAGGAAGGAGTGTTCGTTGGTCTGCAGGTGCAATGGCAAGTTCCCTTCCAGTGCTTCTAGGATGGTGGGAGAATGAGACAGAGCCAGTCCCTTCCCCAGGAGCCCGGAGTGGGATTTACAAACCTGCTCAACACAAAGACACTATTAAAGACGTCATTGAAGATAGTAAGAAAAACCGAAACTATTTTTAAGACAGTACCTGGAGTGAGGCCTCCTCTAAAATCTCCAAATCCTCCTCCAGTTCATTTCCTGTAGGATAAAATATATATATATATATAAGACAAAAACAAGCAGTTACTTAATTCATTCATTCATTTTCTTTTTGGCTTGGTCCCTTTATTAATCTATACTTATCCAGCTTATGTTTTAGGCAGCGGATGCCCTTCCAGCTGCAACCAATAACTCGAAAACATCCATACACACTCTTTCACACAACATACACTACGGGCAATTTAGCTTACCCAATTCACCAATAGAGCATGTTTTTGGACTGTGGTGGAAACCAGAGCCCCCGGAGGAAACCCACACAAACACAGGGAGAACATGCAAACTCCACTCAGAAATGCCAACGGACCCAGGCGAGGCTCAAACCAGCGACCTTCTTGTTGTGAAGCGAACGTGCTACCCACTGTGCCACAGTGCAGTCCTATTACTTAATAAAAAAAATATTTTTATATAAACTATATACAGTACTGTGCAACTCTTTGGCCACGTTTGATTTGTCCCTTTAGTATAAAGTTTTCTATTAACTTATAATATAGTATACTAAGCTCTCACTCATCACCTGAACAGAAATTATATTTAGAGCGAGGGAAAAAAGTATTAAACACGTTTTTTTCCTGGACATAATATTTCTAAAGTAGCTCTTGACATGGAATTGAGCCAGATTTTGGTAAAAACCCAAACAATAAAACATAAAAATAAAGCAAAAAATCTAAAAAATTTGTTGTGTAATAACAATGAAATGACACAAGGAAAAAGTGCTGATCTACTGAAATGTAATTAATACCTTAAATAAAAGGCTTTTTTGATGATGGCAGCTTAAAGATGCCTCTCATATAAAGAATGAAGTAAAATGCATTGCTCAGGTGTGAGTTTTTCACAGACTTCAACAGACTGTAGAAACCTTAAAGGTTCTGTGGGTCTCGTCTATCAAATCTGATCTATAATTTTTACTTCATATTGGGTTCAAGTCAGGTGATTGGCTGGGCCATTCTACAGCTTGTTTTTCTTTCTCTGAAAGCATTCGAGAGTTTCATTGGCTGTGTTTTGGATCATTGTCTTGCTGAAATGTCCACCCTGGTTTCATTTTCATCCTCCTGCTAATGTAGATGTTGGACTGAAGCAGCTAATATTAATTTACAATGAAAGGGCAGAGAGTTGCTGAATAACTACTGAGAGATTTTAGCTGCTGTCTGGGCTTTCAGTGCCTTTCTACACCTCCCTTTCTTCATGTGTTCAATACTTTTTCCCTGTGTCATTTCATTTTATTTTGCAAAACTTAATTTGTAAACTAATTAATATTGTTTTCTTTGCATATATAGATTTCTTTCAAGTCAATGACACGATTAGAAATATATTTTCTGAGAAAAATGGTGACACGTTCAATACTTATTTTTAACACTGTACATATAACTATATTGATTATGAAATTATATATTTATATAGATATTCATGATATTTATAGACAAAAACAGCTGAGACAGCCATGAAAAACTTTTGCACAGTACTGTATATATTAACTGCTTTAATGTCTTTAAAGTCTGTGTGAACTGAAAGCTGTTGAAACTTATTTCAGTATGTTGAAACTGAATACCGAGTAGGGGGCAGGGCTTTTTTGCGCATTATTCCCTCGTAGCAAACTAAGAACAAGGGGGGTGTGGTTCTGAATATTGTGGGTAAAGACATCAAACTGATGTCAACAGAGAAGGACTTTAAACGTGGCCATTTGGACTCTGATCTATTAAAATAGACATCACACGTCAGCCCATGTTTTTCATCTAAAGTAAAGCCTACAGTCCATGGGAGTGGACGATCATCATCCAGTCAAATGGCAGTAAGGCTTGGCATGTTGTAATTTGAAAAAAATCCACTACACTGAAAAGCAGCATGGCATCACTTCACTCATGACTCAGAGTTAGCCACATTTACTATGTTTTTATACAGCTTTATTGATATGTTTGCCAATATTTCATAGATTGCATGCAAAAAAACTAACAAAATTTTTACTAACTTACTAATTAAAGTTACATTGCAAGCTTTAGATCAGGATTTTTTTATATATGTGTGTCCAGTAGGATATACAATGGGTTATGCAACTGAAATTAAATCTCCAGTAACGCTGATTGCTCTTTTATATAAAAAATTATATCTATGTACAAATTCATAGCTGAAAAAATTGCAAAATCTAATTATTTAATTTACAGATCTTGAAGTTCTTGACCACATAGCAGATGGAAATATCTCAGATGTGGACATTATGTGGAGTGATAAGGAAGATGAAGACAAAGTTTGTTATAAACAAGGTGCAATTTATACAGCAAAAACCTTAAAAATGAAAGTAAAAATGTTACAATGTTAATGTTTGTGATTTTGAAAATAAATTTCAAGATTATGCCAGCAATCGTGTGTGTTTTTTTATATTTTATGTTGGTATAATGTTAGAATGCAGCTGGAATGGCATCCGCTACGTAAAAAATTTGCTGGCTAGTTGGCGGTTCATTCCACTGTGGCGACCCCTGATTAATAAAGGCACATTACGGTTTCTATCCATCTTCTCCAATGCTGCAAAGAAGCAGTTACTCTTACCTATGGGTAGGGCAAGATCCTTTTTCATGAGAGCAGCCGCGCACACGCTTCCTAAATAGGCCAATTCCTTCTCCAACTGAATAATTCCCTGAAACCACAGCAGCATGACAGATGTCTCAAATACATATGCAGTATGGCTCACTAATCTTTTCTCTGATCTAAAGCAGACCACGTGGATGCTAATGGTAAACAAAACGCAACTTAGAGTCTACAGAGGCTTAACATGAACCGTTTAATACAGATGCTTGTATTAAAATCAGAGCTACTTTTGTTTCTGTTTAAGATGCTGGCATGCAAATAAATAACAATGAGGGATGAGGCTTTTTAAAAGTGATGGCAATATAGATTTCTGAAAAAAATACTACATTCATTTTATGCACATCTTAAGAAGAGATTTTGTACCTCATCAAGTCCAGGGTTAAACTCGTAACCGACAGCTACACATTTGAATCCGTAGAAAGAGGCTTTCTCATCCTTCACATAATCCGATGCAGTTTCCAAGGAGAAAAGGGCTTCGTTACCTTGCATAAGAGAAAGTAAACAGGTAATGAGTGAAAAAACAAGGTAATGAACCGGTGGAAAATAACAAATTTTAATAATAATGATGGTGGATGACAAAAAAATTACATGCTGCTTCCCAATTTGCATACTCTCAGTCCTTAATAGTATTAGAAAATAGAATTAATGAGAATAGTAGTAAATTAGATATGAAAGAAATGTGGATGATGTGTGGAGATGGTTGACAGGGCAAGTAACTAAGCAATGTAACAGTACATTAAAGGGGAAACAGTATGTCACAAAACTTGCATACCCTTCTTTTTATTCTTAACAAAAAGTACACACTTTTAGGACATAGTACAAGTAGGCAAATTGGGACGCAATACAGTCCCCATACAGGTAATATTCTAGAAACAACTCCACTATGTTGCTGTTGGAATCTAGTGTGGATCAAACCCTTAGTGAGATATCGTTTTATTCTCGCACAAGTGCCTGGAAGTGGCATATCTCACTAAATCTCATGTTTTTCATTGCTGATCATCATAAAAACTGACTGTGACTCACATCAACAGCATATGAATGAGCATGAGAGCAAAAAGTAAACATTTATGAAGTTGGTAGACTGGGACATAACTATTACCTGGCAGCACTAAGACAGCCGTGGGCCAGCCACTTGAGCCAGAGAACTTCTTGAGCTCAGTCCAGCTGTTGATGGTCTCGTGAGCCAGAGCTTTGGAGCTGAGCCCGGAGAAGTGCAGCGATCGGCTGGGGATCAGGAGACGGAGGACATCTTCTGGCTGAGCTGTACCACACTGAGGATCAAACTCAACTGTCATCCAGCGAACACAGTCTGGGAATGAAACCTAAAATCCAGAGCAGTGGGAATGTGATTAAACTGCTCTGATGAAGGAAGACAGGTCATAGTGCATTTTAATTTGTGACAAGAGAATCAATAAAATTAAATGGCTTTTATCAAGAGAAGCTCAGAATATGTTGCCCTGACTAAGATTTGTGTAAAAAAAAACTCAAGCGTCAAAGTTATTATTTGATTACCTGGCCAGCAGAAGTGGAAAGAGGAATAAAACATGTACTTAAAAGTAAAATGATTCTCAATTACCGGATAAAGTACTGTGTCAAAAAACACTTCTGTTATGCTGCGTTCCCACCACATGCGGAAGAAGCATCAAGCGCGAGTGATTTACATGTTGTCAATGCAAAGGCGCGAATAGACATCCTGCAGCGCGATATGCGCAAATAGTGCGGCGCATATTGAGTGTTTTGTGCGTTTGACGCACTTAACGCCGAATCATGCGAACTGCTTAAGTTGGAAAATCTGAACTTCAACGGACATTCGCGCCACATTAACCAATCAGGAGCTTGCTCTTGTGGGGGCGTGATTATGACGTAGCTCTTGTTGTTGGTGTCCCGGGGGAAAGTCCTCCTGCACACACCAACAACAGTAAATCAAACTGAGCTCGGCTCAGTCAGAAACACCACTGAATGCTTCCATCATTCAGGTTAAGTTTCTGGAGGAGTTTATGAACTCACAGAGCTGGGTGCACCTCTGAAAGGATCTAGTAAACTCAGACACTGCTTCAAACAAAACGACACTGTTTTCCAGCCTTCATAAAGCACATAAACACAGTTATTTTCTTAATAAAATCCATGTTATCCATTTAGCAACGAAGCTAGGGTCACTGAGTAGACAGAAGCCCTGCCCATCACATGAATCCACATTTGTTGTGAAGCAAATTTGACACACGAATGAAGCGAATAATTTAAATGTTTAAGCGGGTATTTACTCGCAATTTATCCACGCATTTCGCGTCTGGTGTGAACACAGCATTAAACAAAAAGAAGATATTTTGAAGAATTCTGGTTGCTGGAACCCACCGACCTCGATACAGGAAAACAAACAGCATGGAAAACAATGGATTACAGCAACCAGCATTTTTCAAAACATCTTCTTTTGTGTCCAATAGAAGAAAGAAACTTGAACAAGTGAAGTGTGAGTAACACACACACGCACGCACGCACGCACGCACACACACACACACACACACACACACACACACACACACGCACACGCACACACACACACACACACACACACACACACACACACACAGAGTACTAGTTGCTAGATACTTGAGAACACTGTTAGGTAGCTGATGGGCATACTGGGTGGTTGTTTAGTTTATATAGTGTTCTGGAATAAGCTTAAAGTGCTACTGGGGAGCTGATTGTGTGTTTTCCGTAATTGTTTTTAGGCATGGGATGATAACGAGCTTCAAGGTTTAGCGTGGTTTGGAAAAGTCAAGGTATTAAAACTGTTTAGGTATACCAGTCCTATGGTACATTTTTACATGTTTTTTAAATGACTATTTAAATGTTTTATTTTTCGTTCAACAATATCTCCGGCAGAAAAGGACCCTTTACATCAAAGCTCAGCCTAAATTCAGCAAACATTTCAGAAATTCAAAATCTCTTTATACACCAACATTCAAACATGCTATAGACCTGAACAGTGCAGTGACTTTACTTTACATCCTCAGAAAAGAAAGATATCCAAAGCTGCCTTTTCAAGTTGTGAAGAATTCTGTGTTTTTGAAGACAGCAGAAGGCAAAAATTTATTTGAATTATTCAGCCTGACAAGATTACTTTCCAAAATTATTTTCAACATTCCTTAGAATAAAAAATTACTGTGTTCAATGGAGAAAAAGTTGTTAGAACATAACATAAAACATAAAAGTAATCACAATACCGTGATACTGTGACATTATTATGCAAGGTTTTCAAACACTTATCACGAATCTTATACCAGCCTGTGCCTATTTGTTTGTGATGTTCTCGTGGTTATGGAAGATGTTGCTTTAGAACATATTAGAAAAATGTGCTAAGAGCAAGAAAATGTTAACAATGTTAAAGGGGTGGTCCAGAGTGTATTTTTAGGCTTGGTTGTGTTTATAAGATGCAAAGTAATGTGTGCTCATGCTTCATTTGTAAATAATCACGTTATATGTATAGCCGTTTCAGTTTGAGCCTGAATTACACAGAAAATTAAGAGAAAATAGATGAACCTCATACCTGCTTTCTTTAAAAAATCCTAAAAAGTGTTTTTCATATATATTCAGATTACAAGCATGTTTAAGTAATATGAAACATTTACATATCTTTTGCGAGTTCATTATTTGAGATGTAGAATGCAGGGAAAGCAGCCGCATGGAGAGACACTGCAGTGCTGCTAAAGATTGTGAGTGTTTTCAGCGGTTTGATGGATAAATATGAATTTGTAGCTAAGTTGTTAAAGTTGCCAAAAAGCATTTCCTGTTGTTTACATCCTTGTTTACGTCCTTGCTACAACATACCTTTAACGCTAGAAACTTTGCATGTAATAAATCAATTTTAACAATTTACAGGTTGTGGCTCCCAATCCACACCTTTGTCAAATGCAAGAGCTATATATTTCTTTCTATGTTAATTCTCTGGAACATAATTAAAATTAAAGTGTAAGCACTTTGTGTTGTGTCCTTGAAAAACCCAAATACATAAACAGAAGAAGCTCTGTGGAATAGCAGCGGTTAAAGGGCATTTTAGCTTTCTCTGCTATAACATAACAAGCGCCTCTGGCCACACCCATTTGCTGCCCGGGTTGTCTGCGAGTGGTGTATGCGCGTGACCTAATGATCTCATTAACCTGGATGTATTATTTTGTAGTCCCCAAACTTCGTTTGCTGTAGGCTTTGCTAAGCTAACTCTGTAAAAGCCAATGTCTCCCTTTGCATTGAACTTTGAGTGTCTTACATTCAGAGATGCTGTTTAGGTTCAAACACAAAGTTGTTGCAAGCATGTAAGGTGGTTGCTAGAAAATAAACAGCTAGATTTGTTGAATATCAGGAAAAGAGAACTCCAGTTGTACCTTGTATTGAGTGACACCAGCCTGCTTATAGGGGTGATCGCTCTCTAGAACAGCATAATGATTGGATGTGGTACAAGCTGACAGGCCCTGCTCTGGCTGGTTCCCAGTAGTGCTGTCAGTGGATTGGTTAGGGTTGAAGGTGGGCGGGGCATATTTCTGGTTCAGGGCAGAAACAGCTGGAAGAAGTTCCTGAACCAAACCAAACACCTCCACCGCAGCCTAACAAAAGATGGCATTTAGACAATTCAAAGAGTTTGGCATCAACAAGTATACTGTGAAAAAAGAAAACTAACATTAATTGACTTGGCAGGGGACACTGTTCATTATCACATCAAGATGCAGGACTGCCAATTACATAAAGAAAATCTTACCTTAGGAACAGAGGCAGCCACAGGACCAATATATGCCAAAATAAGTGGAAGCAGCATTGAAAAAAGACTGGAGGAACTCAACAGCTCTGGAATATCTTCAACTGTAAAAACATGAGAAGCATCAGACAATGTGCATTCAAGGTAAAGCAAATATTACTGTTTTAGGCTAAAACTTTTTTTATTTCTATCCTTTTAACAAACGGCATTGCATAAAACCAACAGTGGACATGTAATTAGTAAAGAAAATAAAGGAAACGATCCTCACCATCCACAGCAAAGGCCCTATGAAGGAGGTCTTTGGCTGCCCGTACAACTACGCTGACTACAGAGAGGGCTCGACTGCAATTCTTGTCCTCTTCATTGGCTTTGCTTAGCAGCTGTGACTGAAGATCACCATCATATTCACTCCTGCAACACACAAGCATAGTCATTTAGTTTTCATCCAAAGTCGCTAATTAAACTTATGGGTAAAACTGTAAATATTAACGATTAAAGCACTGTTTTCATTAGGGGTGTAATGGATCACGGTTGATCGGTGATTAGTACAGATTACTACCCATGGCTCAGAACACACGTGGCCTGTGGATTAATTCAACATTTGTTTTACTGGTAGATTAATCCTAAATTTGTAACAATCACAGAGAGATCGCCTCTTGCATCAGTCAAATAACATATATAAAAGCATTTAGGCTTTCCTGTCAAATATAAAGATGACGAAAAAAGTTGTGAAGGGTTATTCGGGATGTGGCGGTGTTTATTAAAGGTGTTTTCTGTCACTACCTGTTTAGCCTGCATCTATGCATTCAGTGTAGGCTGCATGATTAATAAGTAAAAGATCGGGATCTTAACACCCAAGCAACATTAATAATTAATGACGGTGATTTGCATATGTTTATTAATCCTTCAAACAGCTGCCTTCAAATCTGTGTTTGAAAAACACAAAACTCAAGAAAGAGATTCAGTCTTTAGTCTTTTAGAGTTAGTTATGCATTACAAAAATGGCAAATAACAGAAGTACTTGGTTAACAGCTTATAGTTTAGATATAACCACTGATGTCTATAGTAGTCTATAGTCTTGTTCCTGGAGGGCCAGTGTCCTGGAGATTTTAGCTCCAACCCTAATCAAACACACCTGAACAAGCTAAGCAAGGCTTGGTACCCTTACTTGGTATACTTGAAACATCCAAGCAGGTGCATTGAGGCAAGTTGGAGCTAAATCCTGCAGGGACACCGGCCCTCCAGGACCGAGATTGGTGACCCCTGGTCTATAGAATAAAATCAACGTTTTAACGACGCTCAAAAATGAAAGTTGTAGGCTGTAATTATATTACGTAACCAAGAGGTGGCGACAACCAGCCATCAAAAGTATGCCACTGAATAATTCTTAAAAAATGACACGTCTAGCAATTAAATATGAAGTTTTATAAGTGAATAACTGAATCATTTATTGAAAATGAGACTAAAATTAATATGGGTTGCACAAAGTATGTTAGATTTATACATGTAGTGTTATCAGCAACAGTAGTAGTAACAGTAAATTTTTCACAGTACTGAATATTTTACAATTTATTTTTATTCAGCTGATTATTTCTTCATTTACTTTTTAATAAAAGTACAGTTTCCAAGTTCTGTTTGTTAAAACCAAAAAGTTCTTGCAGTGCTGTTTTTGTAATAAATTGAAAGAAAATTACATTTGTCTCTTCCCCTTCTTGGCTGATTCAAAAAAATGATCCGATCCATGACTAAAAAACCCATTATGTGATCCCAACCATAAGATTTGTAATCTGTTACACCCCTATTCATTAATGCGTTCCAAACACGCTTATTTTATCTCTTACAACAAAATCATTGTTCAATGTCTGCTCCTGAATACTGTTAGACTCTCAAGAAAACTATAAAGCACTGTTTATTTAACTTTCATCTCAGTATGTGAGAGATGAAAGAGTAAGTAGTAAGTTTAACAAATAGATTTGCTTCAAATCATACTAATCGCAGTGTCCGCATATTCAGAAATATCAGTTTATTGGCAAAAGCCTCTAAACGCTACTTGCCTTTGACAGCAAAAGGCACTATATCCAGAGAACCAATCAGAAGGCGCATTTCGAATCATATGTTTTAAATGTAGCAGCGCTCTTTAGTGATTTTTCTATGTTATTTCAATGTCTTGTCCCAATAGATGGATTTAGAGGTTTTTGCAAAAAAAAAAAGCACAAGTGGAATTAGCTGGTTGATGCAAAAGAAAGTTATTTACTAGCTAATAACCTTATTACCTATAAAATAAAACATCTGAACCTAATCAGAGAAGCAGAGAAGCGTGATAAAAAAAATGCTCATTTACAAGAAAAGAGGTCTGATGGGTTTTGCAACTAAATATGTGTGTGTGTGTGTGTGTGTGTGTGTGTGTGTGTGTGTGTGTGTATGTATGTATGTATGTATGTATATATATATATATATATATATATATATATATATATATATATATATATATATATATATATATATATATATATATATATATGCTAGTAATTAAGTATAATTTATGCAAACGCATATTAATCTAAATCAATCTAAATTAATGAAATCATTCCAAATAAAGCTATTCAATCCATCTGGTGGAATTATATTCATATCGCACTATATATTTCAGGAAAACAAAATATCACAATGTCAGATTTGTCCAATATTGTGCATACTTGAATGTGCGAATGTGTTTTCACTGTATTTATGAACATTCTTTCTTATCAAAATATTTTTTTTTTACCCTTCTCATTTATGCACAAGCTGTTTATGAGCATTTTCAAAATTTATGCGCATTTTGGCAATAATATCAAACATCTTTGTATGCAACATTTCGAAATGCGCATTAAAATAAGTGCATGAAAAGTAGGGGTGGGGCGGTTCACAAAAATGCTGGATTTGATTGGGTTTACATTGCAAAAAATAAGTCATATTGTAACATGAATAGCATTTATAAATGACACAAATCAGCATAAAATATATAGTCATAATCTATCATTTACAGTATTTAAAAAAAAAAGTTATTCTCAAAGCAATGTATTATGATTTTACTCAGTCAGTTTTCATTTAGTCTATTGTTATTGATTAATGGTAATGATGGCAGCGTGATAGTTTTGGCTGCTGTCTTTTTAAAAATTCTTTCATAAAAGTATACTTTCACTGCTTTCACACCTGTATATCGATTGTTTTGTTCCAAAATGGATTAAAATTGTTACAATGTTGCTCTTTGTTCTTGGTGCGGTTCGCTTTCACACGGCAAACTTTTCAAACAAACCAAAATACTTCACGTGAGAGTAAACTCTCCTTACATTTTCAGTTTCACGGTTAATTTTCATTGTCTCACAGACTCCACTCAGCTGTCATACGTCACTATTTTAATTTATGATTATGAGCAATAAGACATTATAAGTGAAAAGCTGCGCTTTAATTTTGAATGTCGACAGACATCATCAACAAATCTATATCAAGGTAAGGGCTTCTCATACATAGCCTCATTTCACTTGTCAAGAGTGGTAAAAATCTATCTATCGAATCAATCAATGCCCGTCATTTTATTTTACCATTTAGTTATTTTAAAATAAGAATAAAGTATTTAATAACTTTGTTTTCATTATTAATTATGAGCTTTAAAAACATTGGCTAGAATTCTGCACTACAGGCTTACATCATAGAGAGAAATAACATATGACCAAGACTGCAGTCAGATCACGAAGCAGATGAATGTTGATCTTTCTTTCGAGTTGTCAGTGCAGAAATAGGCCTATTACAAAATAATATAAAATTAAAATCTGAAAAATGATCAGACGGTAATTTCAGTCAAGTGTCCTAACGGATAAACAGCTATCATTACCATTTCATCATGCCTTCACTTGTGTAATCGATTGTGTAATCGATTAAATGCACATTTACCAGTAGGAATGATGATATCCCACCCTACTCATAATTCTCCTTCATTTAGCCGTATATATGGCTATTATATAGCCATAATACACCGTCATATAGCCTGGTTCGCTAGTTCATTGAATCGTACTGCAATCGATTCGGTCCAGAGTTTGTTTTAATCATTTGTTTCGCTCATTCAGGCGATCTCAGACTGATTGTTTGGGTGTGGATCAGGGCACTATTGCGCTATTCACATATACCAAACGAACCGCACTAAAACAAATGTCTAGGTGTAAAAGCACCCTCAGACTTTGCTGACTATTACATACGAGTATTCCAGTGTTGCTACATACATTGATCCTATATTTTACGGTGCAAGAACTAGAAAAGAAAAAAGAGAGAAACGCTCACAAGTACGAGTATTGATTTTCCACTGCGTCTTGCGCTGGAATCTTTAAACTGATATAACCTGAGACATGTGTTAGCAGCACTAAAGAGAGAGAGAGAGAGTGCCCGTCAAATGGAAAAAGAAAATAAAGCTAAAACTTTCATTACACTTGAATTCGGTTGCCTTGCCACGATTATTATTATTATTATTATATATATATTTTTTATAAACCAGGCCATCCCTAAAGGAATCAGTTAATAATAGGCAGCATCTCTAATAAATGATGTTATCTGAAGTACAGACCTGTAATAAAGAATCTGAGGGATCTGGCCTCTGGTCTGATTGGTGCCATTGCTGCTCAAGCTGCAGGTGCTGAAGGTAAAGGCGACTCCATCAGAGCATTGCACGGTGGTAATGCCTCCGTCCCCATTGGCTGTGCGGCTGCCATAGTTACGCAGACGAACGGCGTATTTCACATTTTCCTGCAAGAGCAACAGGGTGTGAGTGAGTCTGTGCTGAAGTTTATTCTTTGCATGATTCAAGTGTAAAAATTCACAGCACCTTCAGAGGAACAGCTTTGTCCAGACGGATCTCGGCGATGTCACTGGGGGAGTCATCAGTGCTGTAAGTGCCTTTGACCAGTTCTAGAGAAGTCCATCTGTGGGAGTGGGCGGAATCTCCAGGGTGCTCCGTCTGAGCCTGATAACACAGGACAGATGGACAAAACGAGAACACAGAGGAAAAAACACAACAGGGTTAGACTTCAGCATAATCAATCCACATGCTTTAGGCACTGGTTCATGTAAAAATGAATTTGTCTTAAACCAACTTGAAATGAAGTACTGTATTTTCCAGAATATGTTCCATTTTTATCATCAGGAACAAGCTGTGGCTTGTATTCCAAATCAATCCAGAATAAAACTTCAAGTATGCAATAAAGTAGGGCTGAGCAATTTATTGTTTCAGCATCGATATTGCAATGTGTGTATCCGCAAGTCACATCACAGTATTAGATTAAAAGAAAGATATTATTCAATATTATGTTTATATTATTGTACACATGCCCATATTATTTTACATATTTAATATTTTACATTTTACATTCCTGTCCAACCAAATCGCACATAGAAAGCAAATTGCATCATATTGAACAACCTCAAGACATTGGCGCTTTATAAATAGAGCAAACCTTTTGGAAGCATTAAAAATGTCCACAAATATCCAAAATCTTTACACACAATGACTTTTCATAGACTGCATGTCACTGAGGAGAAAATAAAGGATGTCAACTGGATGATGACTGAAATCACCAAACAGCCTTAAACAATTACTAAATGGAACTAATCAAGAATGGAAGGAAGGGCCGAACGAAGGAAGTACTGAACAAGGAATGGAAAGAAGAATAAACTAAGAAAGGAAGGATGAATGGATGAATGAATGAACAAAGGACCTAATGAAGAAAGGAACAAAAATATGAACGAAGGAACAAACAAATGAAGGGAGGAACAAAGGAAGGATCAAATTAATGAAGGATTCAAGGAAGGATTGAATCAACTATGGGTAGAAGGAAGAGTGAATGAATGAACGAACAAAGGACCTAATGAAGGAAGGAATAAAAATATGAACGAACGAATAAATGAACGAGCAAACGAATGAAGGTAGGGACGAAGGAAGAAACAAATGAATGAGGAAAGGATTCAAGGAAGGACTGAATCAACTATGGGTGGAAGGAAGGAACAAGCGAATTAATGAATGAACAAAGGACCTAATGAAGGAAGGAACAAAAATATGAATGAAGGAGCAAACGAACAAAGGGAGGGAGGAACGAATGAAGGAACAAATGAATGAAGGAAGGAAGGAACAAAGAAATTAATGAATAAAGGAAGGACAGAACCCACAAACAAAGGAAGGAAGGTTGGAAGGATTAAATTAATATAGGAAGATCACTAAATGCCCAACAGAATGTTAAGTTTACTGTACAAATTACATGTACAAAAGTATTTACTACTCTTGAGTACTTTTGAAAGGGCTACTTTTTACTTATACTTTGAGTAATGTTTACAACAGATACTTTTACTCTATTTGCACTGCATTTTGGGCATATACTTGTACTTTTACTCAAGTATGAATTCTCAGTACTCCTTCTACCACTGATCACAATATATATCGCAGCAAAACAAAATATCACAATGTCAGATATTTCCAATATCATGCTGCCCTACAGTAAAGTGCAGCAAAATAATGTGTTAATAAGATAAGTAAATAAGATAAAATGTTAATAAGATAAAAGTAAAATATATATTTTTTATTATTAAAAAAGGTTTTAAGATTACTTAGCTAACCCAATTGGCAGATTATTTTACTTGTTTTTAACTCTCAGGGGTCTGAGGTGATTTTGGGGCCCCTGAGATGTTTTGACATGCCCTGACATTTGTGTGTATTTCAGCTGCTTTTTACATAGTACTGACCAACATGTATTATTTTTTTTTGTATTCAGCACATACTGTGCTACAATAATATGTAAGAAATATTGATGTACATGATTGCGTTTTTTAGAAAAAAAAATATGCGTGGTTGGTAAATTTTAAAGAAAAAACTGTATATAGTCTTATAGGTTACGATATTTACTTCGCAATTATGTGAAAATTATTCTGTTCTCTCATTCACAGAAAACATTACAATGATTTACAATCTGTTAAGATTGATTTGGGTGATCTCAGCTGTATGCGTGAGTGAGTCATGAATAATTCACACCTTGAGAGACAAAAGACACTCCCCCACTCACCCATCAAGGGCATTGTAAAGCAATGTTTATCTGCAAAAGCTAGCCCAAACTAAATGCTTGTGTCCCCATGTATATACAAGTACACGCCTCACCAATTAAAGTTATATTTTTAGAAAGCTCTACAATATCAGGGTGTCTGCAGATATCATAATGTCAAATTTAAGACCTTTTATGACCTTTTTAAGACCATTAAGTATTAAATTTAAGACCTATATCGCAATATCAAAAACACGCGAGAGAAAATGTAAAAGCACAAAATTAGGGGTAAAATAAAGTTATTTAAATTGAACAGTACTAAAGTCAGGTTAAATGCACCATTGAACTACAGAAAAAACAAACATCTTAATGCAGATTTATACTTTCACCTGGCACCGCATCGCACAACTCACTAAACGGATTAAGGCTTTAATACTTGACACATTAACAATTGAGATATTTTTTTTAAATGACGGGGTGGTCCAAAAAAATGGAAAGTAAAATCAGACGAATAAAAAAAAATCATTATCATTAAAGATGTTTTTGGGGGGCCTCTTTTTTGTTGTTTTAACAAACTTATCCCTCAGGTTTTTCCTAAGTTTTAAAAAAACTTTTCTCCTTTCCCATGGCTGTTGCAATTTCTAGCCAAAAATTATTGGTCATTCTGGCAAGCAGAAATGTAACTGTGATAGAAAATAGGTAAAAACTTGATTAGGTATTATAGCCTACTGTACTATTCACTCTTCAAATAAATCCCACTATCAATCTCATTTTATCACTAAAATAAAGTGAACTAGTGTCTGCTGTACAGTGTTTTTTTTTTAAAGTACAGTAAAGTACTTCAATTACTCTGTTGTGGTAATACTATAGTTGCTATGGTAACACAACAAGTGTATTAAAAACAAACTACCCAGTGCTTTAGTTTTTTTTTTTTTTTTTTTTACAATATAGGGTATATTTTTCTACAATTCAACACACTTTACAGTAGTAAAACTACACTGTAATTCATTTTATCAGTTCACTATTCTTAATACTACAGTATGCTGAAGCATCTCTGAAGAGCAAAAGCACTAAAGGAGTCCGATGGAGCGAGAGCAGATCATTCGCACGTGAGCAGCCAGCGTTTTGAGAGCTTGCAAGCAGTTTTGTGCATGAACAAAGGAAATCGGCGCGTGAGCAGAGATTCGCTCTCTGGTATTACAGCGCTTATGACTGCGCTTGCGACATTTGTCAGTGAAATAACGAGACACTCTGCCAGCCGAATTTATGTCACGTGCACTCAAAGCAAACTTCCACAAACACAGAGATGATGTCACATTCGCCGCGCTCACTGAGTTTAATATCAGAAAGCTGATTGGCTATTGCAAGTTGACCTTTTTGTAGTTGTAAATACCGCAAATTACAATTGGACTAGTGAAATAAAACAAAACCCTAAAAACCTAGCAACAACAACAAAAAGAATTTAAATGAGCATTAGATGTAGCGTTACATGGACATCGCAAAAATAAGACCTGTGCAAAAATATTTAAGACCTAGAACAGCGAATTTAAGACTTTTTAAAGCCATAAATTTCGATTTTTTAATTTAAGACTTTTTAACACTTTTTAAGACCCCGCGGGGACCCTGAATATTATATTTGTAAATATACATTGGCCAGTACTCAAGCCAAATCTGAAACTCATATAACAAAATAACTTATGATAACAGTCTAAAATCTAGTACGCTCAAATGTATATGTTATAGAAAAATATTAAATACAGGCGACTGCAGAAACTCCATTAAAATACTGGGGTAAAATAAAAAAATTTTATAGAGATGGCGGGGAAAATATAATTAAACACAGTGCTTCTTGTACTGTCTGAGACCCACTTTACATTGTATACCAATCAGGCAGTGAAGATCACTTATTTTTAAAGAAAACAAATCTTAAACATGCCAATTTTGTAATGGAAAGTTCACCAGAAGCCGTTGGGCTGGATGTCTGAAAATTAAAAGTCTGTGTGCAAATTGCTAGATGTGTAGCTCTCGTGTGACATGAGCTGATGAATACAGACTTACATCATCAGCGAGCACCTCCAGCTCATACTCATGAATGCCTCCTCCGCCGTACACACAGAAACCCACCAGCACCACCCCTGGCTTGTCCACGGTGAAGCAGATGGCATCGGGGGAGCCATTCCCAGTGTTCCAGCTGCGTCCCTGGCTGGTTTTGGTGAAGCGGTTGGGGGTGGCTTTCACAGAGTGCAGGGAGTTCAGACCATCCACCTGAACAACAACATTCACAAAGTAAAAAAAAAAACTGCAGTCAAGAATTGACTTTAAGATCAGATTGATGCATTCTTGTGTCTTATTAAAACAATAAATAGCACACCAAAATATCAATAAAAATAAATAAAACTAAAAACCACTTCTGAAAAACTAATAGATGTGACGACTAATGTGATGGAAAACCTAAAGTGCAGCTGTTTAGGGAATTACTTTACCTGTAGATGGAGCTTTGTGCACATCGCATGTCTATAACACTAGTCAAGAGCATATTATAAAACATGTTCTGTTCTATCTATCTATCTATCTATCTATCTATCTATCTATCTATCTATCTATCTATCTATCTATCTATCTATCTATCTATCTATCTATCTATCTATCTATCTATCTATCTATCTATCTATCTGTCTGTCTGTCTGTCTGTCTGTCTGTCTGTCATATGTTCCATTTATATAAGCATAAAAATTTATGAAAATTACACATTTTAACAATACATTTTTCTTTAATATGACCAAACTTGTCTAAATTGTTCACGCATCTATATTTTTAGGGTGCATTAGTATGATTTTAAGTGCAGTGTTTGTTCAAACTGTTCTTTTATGCTTCTAAAATTTTTATATACGTATGGTGTTCTGCTAAATTATGTTTATTCAAACTAAAACTAAAATACACATATAAAAAAATAAATGCTTTCTTCAAAATATAGTCTTTTGTGAAACTCCTATAGTTTTGGAACCACTTGAGTGCGAGTAAACTTTCATTCTTGGGTGAACTATTCCTTTAAGATGTACTGTAGAGCCACTTTTTTCCCAGCAGGTGGCAGTAGGCCAAATAAAAGTAAATGAAGGAGGATGTTTTTTGTTATTGAACAGGAGCCTCCATGACAACCATCACCTAAATTCATGCGTTTCCTGTGCTATAACAAACAGCAAAAACAGGATGCCGTTTTCTCAACTCTAGCCAATAAACACTTTATTTTTCCAATCTGAAAATGGACAATGTTAAAGAGAAGTAGATCAGCCACAATAACACTCTCTGTAACATACTCTCATATAGCATGACAGACCAGTTGCCATGGCAACAAGCCAACAGCCTTTTCACCCGAGCTGTCAAAGAGAGAAGGACTGCAGTAGACTGTTGTGGTCCTGTGGAAGACACACTTGCGTTCGTGACTCAGCTTCATACAGCACGACAAAAATGTTGATGGATTTTCTACTAAAAGTAAAAATGTGTGCATATCACTTTAAATGCCCCAATTTAGAGTCTAGATTAACATACAATTTAATTTAACATATGCTTTATATATATATATATATATAAATATATATATATATATATATATATATATATATATATATATATTAGAAACTAATCAATATCACACATTTACAAATCT
Organism: Danio rerio; assembly: GCF_052040795.2. Lineage (NCBI taxonomy): Eukaryota > Metazoa > Chordata > Actinopteri > Cypriniformes > Danionidae > Danio > Danio rerio. Next base: position 19,054,098 of record NC_141029.1, read on the forward strand.
TAATTTACTTCATTTATTTCAAATATTTCATAATATGTTCTTACATTATATACTCAACATAATTTAAAGTTTTTGCATTGAATAAAAAATTTCCGATTCTGTGAAGGCCTGTCCATGAAGATCTGATGAAACAGTGGCATATTTTCTCTTCCAGCATCTAAAATCTATTTATGGCCGGTCGGTAGCTGTAATGCAATTAGAGCAGCAGGCGAATGCTCTGCAGACAAAGACGAGGAAGAGAGAGAGTGTGTTTGTGTGTGGCGAAGTAGGAGATTTGTCCCTCTAACCTCAGAACCGAGAGCAGATGCGGTGAGCTCGCTGACAATACTGGCCAGCAGACCACAGGTGTTGGACACGAGATGAGGAGAAAAGAGCTCGACCTCTTTCCTAAGACTCTTCCTCACAGGAAGCACTACAATGACCAGCATCTTCTCCAGAACCTCCCGGAATGTTGTCATGCCCATGAGATTCTCTTCCGTCTGATCAAAATACAATAAAGAAAATTAGATGAAGTAAAACCACTGTGGATCATGCACTGTAAAAAATGCTCGGTTCCACGTTATATGTTGCCCCAACGCAAATCTATTAGATTAACTTAATTGTTTTCACAAATTTGAGTGGATTGAACATAAAACAAACAAGTTGTCCCATAAAATAGCTTGATAAATGTTGTTTCAACTCATTTTAAATTAGCTTGGCTTGTTTAGGCTTGTTGTTGTTAAGAACAATCATCAATAATTTATTATTCTTCTTAAACTTACCGTTCTTTAAATTTACATGGTTTTTGAAGGAGGAAACATGTTTATTATGTTTGTAAATGTTTTGCATTTCTAAATTTTGTAATATACCTCACTCAATGCAACTTAGCAGTTTTTTATTGAACATTTTTAATGCAATTTACTTTTTTTTTCTCATATTCAACATGCAATGTGGGCAACATTAAAGTCCACTGATCAGCACTAAATGCTCATTTATGGCCGTTTCCACTGTCAAAAGATACCAAAAAGCAAACTGTACCATACCACTTTTTGGGTACCCTTTCGGAAGGGTACCTAGCACAAGAAAAGGGTACCAAAAGGTGGAGCTAGACGCGCAGCTGAACGCTAATGGTTTACAGAGATACTTGACCAGTGCGTACACATGCAGGAGAATAAAAACAAAGGTAGCAACATTTTTAAATACACAGCCGAGACATTACACCGTAATAATAATAATAATAATAATAATAATAATAATAATATATATATATATATATATATATATATATATATATATATATATATATATATATATATATATATATATATATATATATATAAAATAACGAGCCATGGTCGACACAAGCCTAAACAAACCTTGCAGTCATCTTGATGAACAGCTACAAAGCCAAGAAGAAGATCAGAATGTACCCTCTGCCCCATAGTTGCGCTTCTATATTTGAAATATCAACCTTCTTAAGCTGATGATAATAACATGCTTATGATTATTGAAGCGTGTGATTATTCTGACATCCAATCCTTTCAGAAACGGATAAACGAGAGAGTGAAGCACAACCTAAAACATGAACAAACTGCCATGTTTAACTATTATCCTCACCTTTTGGACCATTATGAACTCGGAATGATGGAATTGCTTTCTAACAGAGGTTATAAGTGCTGGTGAAGATTAAAGATTAGAGGTTTGCACTGACTGTAGGCTATGTTGGTGTTGTTTTTGAACCCAAATAAGGACTAAATGTATGTTGTGTTTAGTTGTTCTGTTGGTAACATATTAGAGACTGTAACGGTCTGTATGTGTTCATATATGTTGCATTTATTTTATATATTTTATATTTCCTCGAGCGACAATGACATCGACTGAAACTTTGTCGTACACAACTCCCACCATTGGTACCCTTTTGGCAGTGAAAACGCAAGCCTGATAAAGTTGACCTGTACCGCACCGTACTGTACCACTCAGTGGAAATGGGCCCTTAAACACTACAGTTTGAACTCTTGGTATGCAGTAAACATGTTAAAAAAATGTTGAAAGTGCATCAATTATGTATATTTTATTTTATTTATTTATATATATATATATATAAATATATATATATATATATATATATATATATATATATATATACACACACATACATATATATATATATATACATACATATATATATATATATACACACACAAACATTTTTTTTGTTTATTATACAATTTGAACAGAAATTAACTTATTTCTAGTGACTAATTTCTAATAAATAATAGCAATAATAGTAGACATATTAGACTATATATACTAGACTATACATATTAGATATAACAGACTAATTAGTACATAATATTTTACTAATTACAGTATTGTGCAAGACACTAGGTATTCAGGTTATAAGGTTATATGGTTAACTAGGCAAGTTTTTAAAGAACCGTGGTTTGATCTGTAGGCAATCGAAAAGAAAAAAAATATTATGGAATAATAATGGAATAATATTTACCTTATTATTAATTGACAATATTTAAACTAAAAAATAAGACTTTCTCTAGAAGAAGAAACAGTATAGAAATACTATGCAAAATTTCCTTGGTCTGTTAAACATCAATTGGGAAATATTTAAAAAAGAATACAAATTTCACAGGAGGGCTAATAATTTTGACTTCAACTCTACATCTTAGAGCATAAAATTATATAAAGATTTTTTATTTAACCTGCATAACAACAAAGTCCAATGGGTGAGGTTATCATTTCTGTAACAATTACAGTTTACTTCATTGAGGATGTCTTTATTTTCTTTATATATCTGCCACTTTCCCAGTCCTTTCAGAAAACACTTTTTTCAACATCATATTTATAATATATGTAAGCTCTACCATTACCCGGAGTTCCTCAACAATCTCAAACCACTGAAGCATCTTTAACCAATTCCTAGTAGATAGTAGTTGTTTTGCATGCCACAAGGAGAATCTTACATAAATACAGGTCATGTTTGAATACAATGTCGAACATAAGCATAAAAATAAAGAGGTTCTTGAAATAATTAGCCAAAGTACTTCGGAAATTACTAATTATTATGTATGTTTAAAAGTACTCACGTGGCTGAGTTTCTCCATGTGTGCCACCAGCAGGGGGAAGCGGTGAGCAAGGGCAGAGTCATTCTCTGTGCTGACCTGCTTGACGAGAGAGCGGAGTAACACCTCCCCATCATACGCAATGGGCAAGATGGAGGTCAGCTTGACCGATGTGTTGCACAGCGCTGACATCACCGCAGCCAGCAGACGACTGCTCGATGTGCGGAAGTTTGCCTCTTGAATGTCCTGGAGGTCGACATAAAGGTCATGGTTATTACCAGGAGAGCATTTGCTTCAAGTAAAGTGTCTGATGGTAATAAAGTAATAACAGAATTTTAAATACATATTGAGAATGAGGATCACTATTAAACAGTGTTTAATGGCAGATATTTTGGAGGCCAAATTAATCAGCCATAAATCTGTCAAGTGGCTGTGTGAGCTGGGAACTTAAAGACAGGGCTCAGACACATTTTTACGACTACTACTAATATTTTCCAAAACGTTCAGGTAAATATTAAAGCATATCAAAAAAATATCAGTCTATGTGGTTTAAATTTTTTTTATATCTAAAAAATATTTTTCAGAAAGTATCTTGCTGTCCGTGTAAAAATTTTTTTAAATGTTGGCTTGTATGAGAACAAATTATTCTTTAGCACTCACAGTATCTTACCTCTACAGTTAGAGATTATTTCTGAACACGACACTCAAAATGTATTTTGAATTACGGTGAAAGGGAGTAAAAGAGAAGCAAAGGTGAAAGTTTTTGCAACTGAATTTGCTTTTTACCCCACACAGAAAACATCACGTAAAGGGACGTACAGCGCAATTTTATTTAACACTGACCCAATATTATCATCTCAAATATATTCAAGTCAACAGATATTTGTTTATCAAATTTCTTTTCCAAAACATTTTGGGTTTATATGTTTTTCCAAAACCATTCCAAGGCTGGAAAAGTATGAACCCTGTAAAGAGGTTTGATAGCATTTCATTTAAAGGTGTTCTATACAGTGCTACAGTGTACTATACTGTACTACAGTGTTTCCCATGGGTTTGAAATATACTTGCGGTGGTAGCCGGAGTAAAACACACCATTTACCCACATCACATAAATAGTTAACTATATGCGGCAAACAAAATATAATAAAATTTTTAACAATAATTTTATTTATTATTACTTTCGGGTTCAAAGCAAACTTAAATGCCAAAGCATATAATATGTAATATAGAAAATAAATTAATAAAACATACAGCAAATGAGAAATAAATGACAGAAAAAAAAATTACAGACAATATCTGTCTAAATAATAATTCCAAGATTAAAAGGTGTAGATTATTTAATTAAGTCGAATGCGTTGATTAACCACTAGGTGTACATATATTGTGCAAGCAGTTTAGACCAGTCATTTCATCCTCTCCAAGTATACAGTAAAGTTTTTCTGAGTCGTTTAGATTACAGAATGAATTATTGAATGTTTCTCTTGCTCTTGTGCGTGTGCTGTCAGCTGTAAGGCAAAGCGAAAGTAGGCTTAAGTAAAAAGTTATTGCAAAAACAAAATATTGTTAAAAAGCAAAAGCCGAATCCTTGACATTTTAGGAATTTAGAAATCCGGCCGGACAAATTTTTAAAGTGTCAAAAAGGCACCTCTCTGTGGGTCTGCATACTGTCTGTGGAAGTGCTGATAGGTCTCGAAAGAGGTTTTTCCACCACTTTGATCACGGATGTTTGGTTATATTAGGCGCATACAATATAGTGTAAAAGGATGATTATAATAATAAAAAACGTCACTAAATATGCTTATATAATATAATGGGCAGTCGTTAATATACCCGGCCAGCATGCCCAAGTAAAATCTCTGTGTGGGAACAACTGTATAGTGATAGCAATTCAGCATAATTACATGCAAAGAACCTAAACCTTATTTGCAATCGATTAATATTACTCAGTAGTTAAATAAAAGGTTACACTGTAACAAAGACATCTTAAAATAAAGCATAACTAGATGTTCAGCTGAAAAAGTATCTCTGTTAAAAAGGCTTTGTAGGGGGATTTCACATTTAGGTCACATTTAAACATGTATTATTATTATATTTATTTGCAAAGAATTAACAGAATGCTGTTGGGAATGGGAAGATTATATCCCTCATGCTACCCTCAGCCAAACAAAACAGAAATTTAATTTTTAATTAAAAAAAAAAAAAAAAAAAAAAAAAAAATATATATATATATATATATATATATATATATATATATATATATATATATATATATATATATAAAAAAATATATATATATATATATATATATATATATATATATATATATATAGTTGAAGTCAGAATTATTAGCCCCTTAAAAAAAACTTTTTTCTTCTTTTTAAAATATTTTTTCTTCTGGAAAAAGTCTTATTTGTTTTATTTTGGCTAGAATTAAAGCAGTTTTTAATTTTTAAACACAATTTTAGGGACAAAATTATTAGCCCCTTTAAGCTATGTTTTTTCTCAATAATCTACCGAACAAACCACTGTTATACAATACCTTGCCTAATTACCCTAACCTGCCTAGGTAACCTAATTAACCTAGTTAAGCCTTAAAATGTCACTTTAAGCTGTATGGAAGTGTCTTGAAAAATATCTAGTAAAATATTATTTACAGTCATCATGGCAAAGACAAAATAAATCAGTTATTAGAGATGAGTTATTAAAACTATTATGTTTAGAAATGTGTTGAAAAAATTTGCTCTCCGTTAAACAGAAATTGGGGAAAAAATAAACAAGCGGTCTAAAAATTCAGGGGGGCTAATAATTCTGACTTTAACTATATATATATATATATATATATATATATATATATATATATATATATATATATATATATATATATATATATATATATATATATATATATATATATATATATAATTTATTTATTTATTTATTTATTTCATTAGTAGGCATATCTATGTTTAGGCCAGTTTCACAGACAGGGCTTAAGCTTCTTCATAAAACTGAAATTAAAAAGCTTATTACTGTTGTGCATCTTTAAACAAATGAAACTAATGTATTTTAAAATATGTGACAGCAAGATATTTCCAAGACAGCTCAAACACGCATTTTAGTCTAAGCCTCATTCAAACTCCGAGCGATTCGTATCGACAAAGTGACTGTTTATTTTAATGGAGAGCGAGCTACATCTGACAACCTCCATCTACGCGAGCAACAGCGGCCGTTGGCGACCAGGTGGGCGTGTCGAGTGTCCCACCTGGAGCGACAAAGTAGAGAATCCTTCTACTTTATGCAAATGAAGAGCAACTTTCTTAAGCCAATAGGAGCACCACGTAATCCTCTCTCAGCTAGCACAGATGCAGGTTGTAATTCTCCATGCTGTAGACCTCCACAGACCTGTTTACAGCAGGTCGCCACCCAGAGCGACAGACAGCTACAAAGTCGCTGCTAGTGTGAATGAGGCATTAAAGTGATAGTCACACAAAAGGTTTACTCACAATTTATTCTTACGAGCTTTTTTTGTCTGTATAACACAAACAATGATATTTTGAAGAATGCTGAAATTCACTCATTGTCATCCATAGTAAGAAACTAAATACTTTGAAAAAAATCTTTCAAAATATCTTCTGTGTTCAACAAAAGAAGGAAACTCAAAGAGGTTTGGAATAAGTGAAGAAAGAATAAATTATGACAGAAAACCATTTTGTTTTTGTTTGTTTGTTTTTTTTACTTAACACTATTGTTTAGTCTGAGTTTATTTAATTTTGACAGGTTAGACACTTTAAGTTTGGCTTATCATAAAATTCATAACCTTTACTTTCCAACCTGTTTCTTTAATTAAATGTGAAATATTTCAAATGATGTTGAAAACCAAACAGATGATATAAATGAGAACAAACTCACAAACTATAAAATACTTCCTTCTGTGTTTATACAGATTTGTACATATACATTTATATCAACATTAGGTGAATAACTAATATATAACAATTGAAATTTGTGGACAAACAAACTAAAAGTATCTGTCATGATGTAGAATACCTGGTCCAGGCAGTTGAGTAGGTCACAGAGACACGCCCACTGCAGAGCCGGAGTCGGGTAGAAGGAGTGAAAGCAGGCTGTGAAAGTGTTATGACACTCTTGCAGCACAGCCTCCAGCAGCGTGAGCGGTTGACTCAGATATCCCTGTGGGTCGTTGTCCAGCTTGGTCAAGCAGTTGTCCATTCCTTCTGACAGGATCTTCTTCAGTAGGCTACGTGTTTTTCCCACACACTCTGCCAGCTTGCTGGACTCCTCCACAATCGCTTTGGTGCTGGCTGAATAGGAGACACAAAGAGGAAGTATAATATATGCTGTCATTCAGCGGTCTGAAACATCAAGACGAGTACTGAAAGATTAACTAAATTTAATGCAATAATATTGTGTTATTATAAAATAACACATTATTATTAAATACAACTTCTCTATTGTATTTATACAATAAATACAATACAATAAATACAATAGAGAAATCATTGATCAAATGAAAAGATGCTGATATAAAGTAGCAAATTAATGACATATGCTAATCCCATTTAAAATTAGCAAACTCAGCACAGACTCAAGCCCAATACACATCCAATGCACTTTTTCTGGTGAGAGGTGCTTTTTAAAGAAGTGGTTCACGACGATATCATATTTCAAACTTTAGTTGATGTGTAATGTAGCGGTGTGAACATAAACAACATCTCTGAATGTAAGCTCAAAGTTCAATGCAAAGGGATACATTGGCTTTTACAGAGTTAGCTTAGCAAAGCCTACAGTAAACAAAGTTTGGGGACTACAAAAAAAAAAACAGAAAAAACATCCGGGCTAGTGAGATCACAAAAGCTTCAGGTTAAGTGCATTCACCAGGCAGCGAAGGGGTGTTTCCAGAGGCACAGTAATGCTATAGCCGAGAAAGCTAAAATGCTGTCCAAATGCTGCTATTTCCACAGAGCCTATTCTGTTTCTGTATTTGAGGTTTCAAGGGACATGACAAACAAAGAGAGAAGTGCTTGCAGTTTAATTTTAATTATGTTCCAGAGAATTGTAAAAAATATATAGCTAGCATTTGACAAAGGAGAGCTTCCAAAATCTCTCCCTGTTCAGTGCTGGATTCAGCTAAAAAGTCCTCCAACCATAATCAACGAAGCTGTGGACTGTTGTAGCGAGGACGTAAACAAGGATTTAAACAACCGGAAATGCTGTTTGGCAGTGCTAGCAATTCAGCTACAAATTCATATTTATCCGTTAAACCGCTGTAAACACCCACAATCTTCATCAAGCAGCAGTGTCTTTCTATGCAGCTGCGTTGCCTGAGTTCTAAATCTCAAATAACGAACTCGCAAAAGATATGCGAATGTTTCATAATACTTACACATGCTTATTCCCAATATATGTGAAAGACTTTAGTCAGATATTATTTTAGAGAGCAGGCAGTGTGCCTGGTGTGCTCTTTATTTTTCTGTCTGATTCAAGCAGCTAATCAGGCAGCTTAGCTGCTCTAACTGGACTGTTTACACAGCTTAAAAGCTTGTGTTTGTAAGGGCGTGACGTGGAGCCAATTTGCAAATCACAGCACATTATTTTAGCTGACCAATCAGAGCCTCTTGTGGGTGGGCCTTTCAGAGAAACTAGGAAATATGACAGTCCTTTTTATGTTAGCGGAGTAGCTGTATATAATCAAAGTAAAATATTTGAAAAAAAAGTGATTTTCTACAAGTGAAGCATGATCCCACATTGCTCAGCATCTAATGAAAACAAACAAGCCTTAAAAATACAATGTGGACCACTCCTTTAAAAATAGTTTTCTATTGGCAGCAGGCATTTTCCATTGAGTTTTAACTGAGTGCTGCACCTCCATTTTCTTGATGGAGCACTAGACGATGCTTTTTTTTTTTTTTTTTCGCTGTGATTGGCCAAACAACAAAAAAACAACAACAAAATTAATGATAAAACTAAAACTACATTTAGTTAATTATCTAATTATGACTTAATTCCATGACTACATTTACATGAGCATCAGTAATCTAATTATTTGCCTTAATAAGACAGTAATATCAATAAGGTGTTTACATAAGCTGCTTTTTGAATGTTTCCTTCATGATTCTTTTTACATGTTATAGCACATTCGATTAATGTCATTGCGTCACCGCGCTATCCACATTTCCTACAGAGTTTCATGTAATTTTGGGTGTTTCATTTTTAATTTTTTGACTTTAACTGCAGTTTGGCACTTTCACTTTCATTCAAGATCATTTCATGCATGCCCCCCGTGGCAAACGAGATATTGCATGAGAGTATGAACAGCTGGAAGAGTGTAGTTTTAATGGAATTTGATACCACACACCGTATGGTGATAAAAACCTCCGCAGTGTCTGTGGTCCTTTACTGACTGGGTAGGTGCAGAGAATAGTGTCAAACAGCTGTATGTGTACAGACTATGTACTAATGACCAAAATCAGGATACTCCATGTCTAATTTCGATTTCTGTTTAGTTTGATTATGACCTTTATCTGATTAAATTAATTAAAAATCGCGGTTTACATGGTAGACTCTTAATCATAGAATTGTCTTAATCATATTAAAATCTTAATGTCCCAAGAGCTAATTTCAATGTCTAAAGATGGAGTCGACATGGCCCTGGCCTACGACCATTGCCCAATCCACATTGCACAGTCCCCTTATGACTCCACCGTCAGGAGGTGGTCTACAGGAGGATGGTCTCACATTGCTCCTTCTGGCTTTGATTGTCCAGCTTCTGTAGGGGATGTCCCGGCCAGCTGGCAGTTGCATGCAAGCCCTAAGCCTGGTTCAAGGATGGTCCAACCGTTGGACCATACTTGGTGACATTGTGTTCCTCGATTTTATTCAACTAATTTTTGAGGTGCACTTAGGCCTGGATTATACTTCTGCGTCGAATGATCATCTCGGTCAATTTTTGCAATTGTTTTAGAACTTCCGATTCAGTTGCCTACTGTATGTGAGAAATGACTGGGAATAATAAACGGCAGAAATCGGACAAACTATTTGCTCTATAAACAAGTGTGTTAATGACTGTACATAAAAAGTAGAATAATGTAATAAAAAATATCAGTTTGCAACATTTAACATCTAAAAATCAATGGAAGTGAATGGGAAGGAAAGTCTAGAGCCAAAAAGATTCAAATGGCAGTGCTCGCTTGTACGTGAAGATTGAGGTCAATTTAATAATTTAGTGCTTGTCTGTTGAATCACACAGAAGTTAAAAAATATTTAGCATGAATTGCAATATTAGTCAAAAATGTAATAATTAGATTAAATTCTAAAACCGTTAATCAGCTAAACACCAGTCAAAAGTTGTTTTCCTATCCATCACATGTGTTTAAAGGACTAGTGTGACTTGAGAGCTTGAAATCAATATAGATTACATCGGAAACTCAAGGGAGCTCCACTTGTGACTTTGACAGTCTGACTCAGCATGAAGTGGCAGTCCAGATTCAGTGTATAACAATAACACCAGTTGACAAGGTCTAGTCGTACAGTGTCAAGAAAGTGAAAGCAGTACTCAAAATCAATGTGATGTTGGTCAACATCCCATTAGATGATTTTCTGCCAATTTCCAGTAATTAGCATTAAACCCAATGTATACTTCAGTTTATGACGTGGACATTAGCATATCAGTAAGATCAGTAAGAATATGCAGATATTTTTTGCTATTTCTGCACAGAATAATGTAACAATCTGCAGATTTATGCAGAATGATTTTGGGTGTATCGTAACTAAAAACTTTGTATGATAAATAACAAATAATACATTTTTTACTTTTATTTAATGTTTACAATGCAAATCCTATTAGATCCATTTATTTGGTAAACAAAGCAAGTCTCTCATATAACACATCTACCATAAATCTACTAAAAGTTAGAAATTATTACTTTACAAACAGTAATTTAAATAAATCATATAAACATATATTTATATTAGCCAGTAATCATACTAAAATTAATTTAAAAACTGAATAATAATACATTTTCACACAACTAAATAAATAGACTCAATGGTAGGGTGAAAATCTGCAGATTTCTGCACATGCAGATTCTGTGTGGGCCTACATATTAGTAATCATTTACAACAGTTTTGCCTGCTAGAGAGAGTTTAAAGAGTCAGAAGCAGACCACCGACTTGCTTTTAGCTTTTGGGACCCTTTTAAGGGTGATGTGCAGGTAGTTAGCTTACATGTGTGTTGAAGATGAAAATATTATATATTATATTATTAAAATATTATATTTTTCTAATATATATATATATATATATATATATATATATATATATATATTATTGACGATAACGTGCTGCGTTGACACAAGACTCTTGTTGGGCGAAAAAAAATATATCACTGTTAATCTATTCTTAAAGTTGGGTTGAGACTTGGATCTATTCTACACAATCTATGATGACTTTTACCTTGATATTTTAGTGCGGATGTATATCTAGGTGAATTGCACTGTAGGGGGCGTGAACGAGTTTTCGAACATGTGTGTATTCCTATTGTGAAATTACCACATCAAACGTGACGTGCTTACATGAATTCAGTTCCCTTGAGTGAATCTGATTAATGTTAGCTCCACATCTAACTATCAGGCACCTGTTGAGTTTATGCATTTGAGTAAAAAAAATACAAATAAAATATAACTGGTGCTTTGAAAGTAAACCGGTGAGCAGTCTGACAAAAAAAAGTGTCCTTCTGAATCAAATCAGCAGGATGCCCTGCTCATACCCGTCAACCCTCCCGTTTTTCCCGGGATTCTCCTGTATTTACAGTTCTATTCCACTATCATCCTGTAAAGGTATTTTCTCATATTTCTCACATATTTTCAGTCTTTCTCTGAAGGGTGGCAAATAATCATTAAAGAATCAAACCACCAGGGGCCGCCCCTTGCTCTTAAATAAGAGTCCGTTTTGAGCTTTCGCTTTGTTTAGGCATAAAAACACTTTGAAATAAATATAAAAATGGTGGCATTCCCTTTCCTTTTCATTACAGGTGCCGTTGCCACTCCTATGCAATTCTAAAAACAGTCACATAGTGGTGCATGACTGTCAGACGTGCTCCATAGTGATAAATAGAAGCTGTTTCTCAAAAAATCTAAATAAATTATTCATTTGTTGCTCTTTAATCAGAATGTGTAAGTTATACAGTGAAGAAACCGCTAATGAGATTTGATAACTTGATCCTATTTCTTTGATTTGAATAATTTAATTTCGAACAAAAATATCATACATAAAATATTAACAAAAAATATATTTTAACATGGTCAAAAATGGAGTGGGATGAAGCACAAGCTTATTATTTTCCCACTTTAAAATAGCTAATAATTTTAATACATTTTTGCTAATGTAGTTGCTGTTTATTTTCTTTTTTTTTGTAAATAAAAAATAATAATATTGCCCCCATGACAAACTGGCGTATTAGACGCAAATAAGGAGTAAGGACTGGTGAGAGTGTATGGAATTTAATAACGCAAAAAAACTTCTTCATTTTGTGATGTGTGTGTGTGTGTGTGTGTGTGTGTGTGTGTGTGTGTGTGTGTGTGTGTGTGTGTGTGTGGTCCTTTACTGATAGCCGCGTGTGTGGATCTTGTCGGAAAATATGGTGAAAAGTCCTACTTCAATAATGTCACTAATATATGCATACTCCACGTCTTAATTCCATTTCTGTTATGTTCAGTTATGACTTTAGTCGGATTAAGGTAATCAACAATTGCTGTTGCGAGCTCATGTAGGCCGACAGGTCAAAATTTATGCTTAACTGACTAAACAGTTAGTAAACACAAGTACATCTTTTTGAACATCTTTTATTTTCATCCCCAATTATCATAGTAGAACAGTTTCTAAAGCAGTTCGTCATGCATTTTTGGAAACAGGAGATGAGCCCCTGGTCTAATGCGCCAACTGGCTTGAGAAACCCGTTCTCAAAGACTTACTTTTAGTCATTACTTGGGTAGCATATGCTAAATGCTTCAGCAGAATTCAAATGAGCCATTTTTATCAAGATTAAACTAGATAAATTTTAAGATTAAAGTGAGATTAATCTAGATTTTAAAAAATGAATGTATGCCCATATATATATATGCCCATATATATATTCATATATATATGAAGTGTTGCCCAGGAGGTACTTGTCAATGTGGGTGTCCACTATTTATATCTTTAGAAAGACAGCTCAAAAATTAATATTTAAAATCGCATTGGTGACAAAAGAGTGATGTATCAAAAAGGATATTTTAGGCAAATAATAGTAAAAGTTAAAATAAGAAAAAAATAAATATTCAATAAATATTTTAATCTGGTTCTAAATTTGCCTAAGCAGCACATGTGATTCTTGAGAAAATTTTAGCATCAAGCGCCAACACAACACATGAACAGAATGAATGAAAGTAAGACAAATGAGTGCAAGAATCTTGTTTCCAATCAACTACTGTAAGAGGACAGTCTTAATCATATTTGAAACATAACAGAAGCGATATTATACCAGAAATGGGGAAGATGTCGCAGATGTAGACTCGCAACAGTCGCAGGCAGCAGGTGCCCACAAACCGCAGGCGCTCGAGGTCCAGAAGGGTAGCTGTGAACTGGAAACCCTTCAATCCCCTCAACTCCTCCACTCCCAACACTAGCGTGGTCCAGCTCCAGTGCAGGATACTCAGCAGAGACTCGAAACAGTCCTGAGAAAACAACAACAGCTATGAAAAAACATAGCACTGGGGCATGAACCAAAGATCTGACCTATTATTAGCTCTGCCAGTTCGTTTGAGTACACAAAGCGGAAAGGCGGCCTGGAAAAAGCAGCAGTAGTCAAGGGATTTCCTTAAAGAATAACAAGCAATGAAATAACTATAAAGTATAAACCCTTCAGAGTTGGCTGATGTACATCTGTTCCTTGCCAATTTTCCTACTGAGGGATATAATATCTAAATACAAACTAGTGTTACTAATCGCTTTGTACTTTTCAGGTCAAGCTAACAGTATGATCAAAATAATGTGTGAACAACAGCAACAAAAAGACTGGTGAAAAGGAGAGGCTAATTTCTAATCATCTAGCTTAAAAATTATATGTTATTTAGGATGGCATTGTGATGTGATATTCAAATGTCCAATAAATCTAGATTTTATAGTAAAATCAATAACTAAAAACTACTATTTTCTCCCTGAAATATCTCCAACAACCATAACCCTAAGTCCAATAAATATCCTCACAAGTATCACGTTTCATTGGGCTCATTTTATTGTAGAAATGTATATGTAAAAAAAAAAAAAAACAGGAGGAACATGAAGGTCTATGGCAATGGTCTCAAACTGGAGGGCCACGGTTCTGCAGATTTGATCTCCAACTTACATCTGCTTAATAGTTTCTAGTAGTCTTGAACACTTGATTAGTTGATCCAGCTGTGTTTGATTAGGGTTGGAGCAAAACTTTGCAGAGCTGTGGCTCTTCAGGATTCGAGATTGAGACCCATGGTCTATGGGGTCCTCTCAATGATTGAAGTCAACTGACATAAGTATCAGGTTTCCTTAGGCTTATTTCATTTAATGTAGAAATGTCTATGTCTAAAACTGTCTAATTTTTTGTAAAAAATAAATAAATAAAATAATAATAATAAAATAAAACAAAGGAACATGAAAGTCTATGGCAGTGGTCTCAAACTTAAATCCTGGCAGGGCCACAGCGCTGCAGATTTTAGCTTCAACCACCTCCAACTTACACCTGCTTAACAGTTTCTAGTAGTTTAGTTTATTATTAGCTGTGTTTGATTAGGGTTGGAGCAAAACTGTGCAGAGTTGTGGCCCTCCAGGAATCCAGTTTCAGACTCATGGTCTATGGGCTCTTTTCAGTGAGTATGTTTACATTGGCACCAATAATAAGATTTTAATACGATTAAAACAATACTCAGATTAAGAGTCTAAACGTCATCATGAAAGAATCATTAAAAAAGTCATGTAAACACCTTAATAATATTATTGTCTTATTCAGATTAAGGCAAATAATTTGATTACTGATGTCCATGTGAGTGTAGTCATTGAAAGAAGTCAACCGATTGATCAGCCTGATGATTAATGAAGACAAATTTTGCCATTTTTAATGAATCGGCAGAACCTGGTAATAAGTCCTTAACTGTTACATTTGATTAGATTAAGGAAGTAACAAAGAGAAACCAAGCAAGCAAATTGGCCAAATAAAATGTATATCATATATCTGTCACTGACTGCACCTAATTTCTAAAAATTGAACAAATTATGATATTTTGTTTTGCCAAAAAGAAAAAAAGGATTTAAATGACTATGATACACTGAATCTAATCTACCATTTAAAGGCATTATTTCACCAAAGCTGACTTTGCTAGGATTTTCTCATTTATTGAAGTTTTACATTTAAAATTGTCCTCACAAAAAAACTAATAATAAAAAGCATATAAACCTCCTTATATGTTTGTTTAAAAAAAAGAAACAAATTATTTCAGCCTTTTAACCACACTATTTGTTGTTGTTTTTTAAATAAAATCTTTCCCACACAAAAAATGTAATAAAAATTTTAGTAATGATATATATTGAGAAATATATAAAATATGACATAATATTGATAAAAAGTGGAAGACAAAAGGTCTTAAGAAGGTCCCTATATTATTTTCGTTTTCATAGAAAAATTGGTCTCTCCAGTGGCGTAGCTGTCAAGAATCATTTTCTATACGCCCTGTGCTGTTTTATCTCTAAAATTATTAGTCTATAAGCAATTAGCATTTCAGTAGACACATACCACAGACACGGTCCTGGCAAAAGTGCGCTTGAGGATGTGTACAGGTTCACTGGTCTGCTGCTTTCCTTTGGAAGCGTTTCCATCATTAGAAGGCAACCTAGAAAAAAAAACAACAAAGCAAAATAGGCATGAGAATTAAAACAAATACAACTGATACAGAAAAGTAACACACACACACCAAATCTCTCGTACCTGTACAACAGCTGAGGTATTTGTCCAGCATTCACATCAGTACCATTGTTTGATTTTTTTGAGCTCTTGAACTGAAAGACCACACTGTAGAAGACAGTTTATGATGATAAGTTAGGCATTCTACAACTATCAGGCAATATTCATCGCATTACATCATAGTAATAAATGTGTTTTGTACCCATCATCCGTGGTGATTGTGGCCTGGCCGTGGGAACCGCAGTCACTGCTCGGTCCAGACACACGTGCCCACGCCACGTACCACCAGCCCAACTGAAGCAGAACAGGCTCATCGAACATCATGGCGTACTTCTCCCTGAAAACAAAAGACAAAACATAATTACACCTCTACTTTTATCAGCCATTGTCCTTGATTACTTTATATCAGTGTTTTTTCTTTTTAATGATGATGATTTATAAAGCCAGTCCTCCAAACATTCACACATTTCCATGCTGAGTAACATCCTAACACAACACACAAAAAAGTGTCACATATTTGTCATTTTAAACAATATATAGTTGAAACCAGAAGTTTATATACACTCTAAAAAAAGAAGCAACTATTTTTAAAAAAAATGCCTGTTGTTAAATCATACTAAGCATTTACTATTTTAGGTCTAATAGGATTACCTAAATAATTTATATTTGCTAAATGCCAGAATGAGAGAACTTTTTTGGAGAATTTCTTATTAATTTCTAGACAGTCAAAATTTTAAATAAAAAAAAGTAATTTCCTTGGTATTTTTTTTATCTTTGCTTTTAAACTGTATAACTTTGGTCAAATGTTTTAGGTATCCTTCCACAAGCTTCTCACAACAGTTTGGAAGGAATTTTTGCCCATTTCTCCTGACAGAATTGGTGTAACTGAGTCAGATTTGTTGGCTGTCTTGCTCGCACAAGCTTTTTCAACTCTGCCCACAAATTTTATATAGGATTGACATCAGGGCTTTGTGATGGCCACTCCGAAACATTTACTCTGTTGTCCTTAAAGCACATAGCTAATTTGTTAATATGCTTAGGGTCATGGTCTGTTTGGAAGACCCATTTGTCGACAAGTTTTATTTTGCTGGCTGGTGTCTTGAGGTGTTGCTTCAGTATTTCTACATAATGTTCTTTCTTTATCTATGCTGTAAAGTGGACCAGTCCTTCCTGCAGCAAAACAGCCCCAAAACATGATGCTGCCGCCCCCATACTTCACAGCTGGAATGGTGTTCCTAGGCTTGTAAGCTTTCCCACTTGTCCTCCAAATGTAACACTGGTCATTATGGCCAACCGGTTCAATCTTAGACCACAGGACATGTCTCCGAAAATTATTATTTTTCCCAATGTAATTTAGCAAATTGTAATCTGTTTTTTTTTTTTTTGATTCTGGTTTGTTGATTTTCTCATGTTGTCACACAAGGAAGCAGTGTGTTTGAGGTTTTCCTTAAATACTATTCTACAGTTGTCCCTCCAATGAACTCAAATGTTGCCAATTAGCCAATAAAAAACTTCCAAAACCTTGACACAATCATCTGAGCTTTTTTAGACATACTAATCTTATTGTATGTAAACTTGACTTTCAAGAAAAGTTATAACAATTTCTCAAAACATTTCTCTCATTATTCCGTTTAGTCACATTAACATCTGACTTTTTAAAATGTTCATGTGCCTTTTTATACAGTGTATGTAAACTTCTGGTTTCAACTGTATCTATCATTTTAAACCTATTCATGTGCATGTTTTGCACTGCCTTTGTTAAACTTTTTTTTGTATTATTTATTTATGTTTTAATGCCATATCAGCAGCATTGGCTATATTCAGAGCAACACGTAAGAACACTTACTGCTGTAAGTATTCAATATATAATTTACAATTATTACTGCTTTCTAAATAATCATGCATTTTACAAAAAAAAAAAAAACATACAAATAACAACACTGATAAATAAAGTCATATAAGATTTTTCAATTTGATTAATGAGAAATATTTAAAAATTCTTACATAAGACATTTTAAATGATTTCCTACTTAAAAACATTCTCTAATAAAATTAAAAAAACAATAAATCCAATAAAATATGTTTTATCGTGAAAATATTCATACAGAAGTTACAAATTGGTTTCTCTTGCACATGAGTGAGAAAGTCTTGATTGGCAAATTTCACATCTCACATCTCATTAACATTTAGATTCAAAGCGGGTTTCCTTTGTTAAAAGTTATAAAAACATAATTTTAAGCCAAAACTTTTATTTAAAAAGTACTAAATTGGCAAACTAAATTGGACAAAAACACAAATGTCTTGTAAATCAAAGTGAAAAAGGAAAAAAAAATTATATATTAATAAACGAGACTAATTGCCTATATTAAGAAAATCCAAAATTGCATTTAAAGACAAAAATATAAATAAATATAATACAATACTTATTCGTTCTGGATACAGTACTCAAACAGAAATAATTAAATAAATAACAGCTATATAGGCATACCGAGCAGCACAGTCATATGCCAGAACATCCGTCTCTGCCAGAAGGTCTCCATCAGTTTCATGGTCTCCTCCATCTGGACCCAGCTCAAACAGCTGCAAAGACAATCACATCCTAAATATCATCAAGCCCAAAACCTCAAGCAGTGTAGTAGAGATAGCACCTGACCTTGATCTTTGCAGTGTATTCTCCTCGACCACCAAAAAGACCCAAACCCCCTAACAAGATGTCAGCATCAGCGCAGAAGCGGATGGCCTCTACTGAATGGGCAGAGTAACCCCAGCCTCCTCCATGACCTGGGAAAAAAAAACATTGAACAAAACAACATTGATCAAACACAACCTGAATGCTGAATTTAGGTAACTTTTATTAATGGAAGTTGCAGAGTGGCTCCATTAATCACCTAAAGCTGCTAGTTTTCAAAAGATTTTAAAACAATGATCATTTACCCAATGTATGAAAATACAGTGCATCTGGAAAGTATTTATATATTCATATTCAATATTCCCTTTTTCCACATTTTTTTTTATGTTACAGCCTTATTCCAAAATGGATTAAATTCATTTATTTGCTCAGAATTTTACACACAATACCCCCATAATGACAATGTGGGAAAAAATGTGCAAATTTATTAAAAATAAAAAACCTGAAAAATCACATGTACAGAAATATTCTCAGTCTTTGCTCAATACTTTGTTGATGCATCTTTGGCAGCAATTACAGCCTCAAGTCTTTTTGAATATGATGCCACAAGCTTCGCAAACCTGTCTTTAGGAATTTTAGCCCATTCCTCTGTGCACCTTTCTCTACACTCCCTTTTAAAAATTAACATTTTCATCCAATTCTCAGTGAATATAGCCAATATATTTTAGCTCAATAATAAAAAAAAGTTTCATTATAAAAATAATATTCATTAAAATAAAAGTTGGCTCATTTTTAGGAATAGAAATATAACACATTTAAACTATGTATCTCTTCATTTTTCCTTTTTGAAAATTTTTTTTTCCCCCAACATATTAATTTGCGTGTACTAATTTTTGGGCTGTGATCTTAAGGTTTTGTTGTTAGAATAGTTCCAGTTTTGGCTTTGGTATTTACTAATGTAATGTATATGCACAAATATATTATTGTAAAGCATCCCGAGGAGTGTACTCATTTATGCTGAGTACTGTATAAA
The DNA here is from genome assembly GCF_052040795.2 of Danio rerio. NCBI lineage: Eukaryota > Metazoa > Chordata > Actinopteri > Cypriniformes > Danionidae > Danio > Danio rerio. Next base: position 19,073,801 of record NC_141029.1, read on the forward strand.
TATGAAGATTAATCAAATTCCATATTTGAAAGAGAAAAATGCCTGAAGGCATGAGCCTAATTAAAGACTGTACCTTCCGCACTCGCAAGCAGTATTCAGAGCGCTGGTTTCACTGTCCCTCCAGGAGAAGTTACTACATGGTGTGAAGTGGCTTTCACACCGGAAGTGGAAAGCACTGCACTATGAAAGCCATTTATTTGAGTGGAGTTACTGCAAGAGCAGTAAAATGCACTAGCTCGACTAGCTTTAACAGTATAACAGTATTCTGAAATTATTTTTTATTATTTGATAAATAAAAATGAATTAATAGAAAGCATTTTTGATTTAGGTGCTGCTCTGCTCTAATTTTGATCTCCACCTTAGAGATGTTAAAAAAAAAATCTGTGGGTTTTTATGAGCTCACTCTCAAAGCGGTTGACGACACTGTAATCCTCTTTTGAGTAGACTTTCATAACAGCCTGGGTCTCCTCCTCAGCGCTGGCAACACCCATCTTCAGCTCCTGCATAGCAGCCAGTGTGTCAAGACAACCTGCATACAGAACCGAAAGAAGAACTGACAACTTGAAACAAAGTCTTTTATTACCTTTTTAGAAACGACACTATATACTGAAAAACTGCACAATAACTATGTTTATATACTGTCCACCCTATACACAACACTTTTTCGATTTTGATTGTAATAATGTGATCTTTTTGTAAAGCTGTTTGAAACAATAATTACTGAGAAAACATTAATTGAATGTTTTTTTAAACTTTACTATAACAAAGTTAGTTCAATGCGTATTACATCTTCCTGAGTGGCAGTTTAAAGTTAAGTTTATAACAGTTGTTAACTGCTCAATCATTCAACAGCAGCATTTTCATAAAATCAGATGACATACAGATCAGAGGCCAAAAGCTGTGCTTCCATCCTAACATGAAGCAAATCTTTTCAAAGTTCGTAAAAAAAGGAAAAATATTATGTGAATTAGGTGCGTTTCCATCAAGGCCTTATGGTGCATTCACATCAGACACGGACAAATCGTCAAGCGTGAGTGATTTACATGTTAAATCATTGCAAGTTTGCGATCATTGTGAATAGACATACTACCGCGAAAAATTCGCACAAATGAGGTGACACAAATGACGCGATTCGCACGAATGAAGTGTTTTTGCACATTTGACATGAATCACTCGAGTTGGAAAATCTAAACTTTAGCAGACATTCCCTCAGCGTTAACCAATAATAAGCTTGCTCTTGTATGGGCGAGTATGGGGACACAGAGCTTGGTGCACCCCCTGAAAGGATCTCAAGTGGACTCAGACACGGTGCCGAATGAGTCTATACTGTTTTTCAACCTTTTAAAGTGCAGGGGTACTATCTCAATAAAACCCATGTTAGCCATTTAACAACAAAAGTAGAGTCACTGGGTAGACAGAAGCCCAGCCCATGTGAATCAGCATCTATTAGTTAATTTGAAGTTAATTTGATGTGTGAATGAAGCGAATTTGACACGCAAATGAAGCAAGTAAACTCAAAATGTTTGCGCGTCTTTTTACACACGAATATCATGATTTATTTGCATAAGCTGCGTCTGGTGTGAACACAGCATTAGAGTGGCTGACTGCAGTATTGGTAACCTAGCAACCAACAGTAAACAAGGCAAACATAATGGAGTCATGTAGGTGTGATGTTCATTGGAGATTATTCTGCATTGTGTTTCCATCTCATTATCCATTTAAAACCACCTCTAGAGAGCTTTAACTTTCTTTCTGAATTAAGTCATATTTATACAAATTTTGTCACAAAATTTGGATGACAGAAACATAGTCAGTAACCTAACTGTGCAAATTGATGACTTATCTTGGAAAATACATTTATAATTGGATTGTGCAGACATTACTCATTACACAGATGAGATGTCTCATTCACAAAACACAATATATATATATTTTTAATATAAATAAAAACATGCCAAGACAATTGCTAATTCACTATCATAAGAGCATAGCACCAGCTCTCCATGACTTTGACACAATTGACCCTTTTTTTCTCATTTTTTCTTCTCTTCTCATTTATTAATCTGTTTAGTATTTAGATTAAAAGCATTTATTTGATTATATATTGATTTCTAAACTCCTTATTTTACAGTGACTAATTAGCAGATAGGAATGGCTAAATTTTAATGTAAGTAGCCAAAAGGACTGATCAGTTTTATGAAGTTCTTTTTCTCAAAGTTCAGTGTGGGTTTTTACAGTAAAATAATCTTTTATTCTCAAAGGACCAAGGACAATTTGATTTGCCAGACAGAAAGCACAAAGGCTGTCACACTGGCTGTACAACGCCAGTCAAACATCTCCATTTCCTGTCTGTGCATCCGAACAAAGAGAAACAGCAAGTGTTTTATGATTCGGAGTCAATCTTGACGGGTTTTGAGATCCTGTTTGACAGGAGAGTGCTGTGAACCGGACATTAAACAGAGCAGTGATGTAGAGTACAGCGTGTGATGTTGTCGTACCCAGGATGTGCAGAGCTCCATGGGAGCGGGTGGTGCTGGCATGGGATCCTGAGGGCAGAGCCAGTTCAGGGCTCAGGATGCTGCAGAGGGCCTGGATGTCGGAGGCAGTGGGCACACGAGCATCTGCTATCACAGCGTTATAGCAGCACATCTCCCGCGTGACAGGGAGAAACCTGAAGTGAAGTGAGAAGGCAAAAAATTATATTATTAAAATGTATTTAAAAAAAAAACACACACACACACATACACACATATACACACACATATATATATATATATATATATATATATATATATATATAAATATATATATATTTTTTTTGAAGTAGTATTTTTTTTCAGTAAATATATACATAATGTTATGTTGGTGCATTAAAAAACCTTTAGGAATAGAAGGATAATAAATTTAAATTCAAATGAGTAGTGCAAATATTCTATAAACTGCAAACTTTCAATTAATTTAGATTTTTTTTCTTTCTTGGTTTTTTCTGTTTCCTGTTTTTTGTTTGAGTCAAACAACAAAAAAATAAGGTCAAGAATCTTGGTGTTATTCTAGAGTCAGATCTGAGTTTCAATAGTCATGTCAAAGCGGTCAGTAAGCTGTGCCTTTGCTGAATGAGCACTGTGCGTTGTCTGACAGATCGCACTATTATGTCTTTCTTTTCTTTTTCATTATTTTATAACCTGTTTGTAACACATTTTAATCTCTTTTTAATCACTGTTATTATTTGCTTTTATTTTCTTATACACTTGTCTCTTTTATTCCTGTTTATGTAAAGTATTTTGAATTGCAACTATGTATGAAATGTGCTATATAAATAAACTTGCCTTGCCGTGTTTATTTTTTATCTTTTTAAAATATTTTCTCTCTAACATATACATTTTTGTACTGATCTTTTTTGTTCGATTAAATAGACTGATTGTATAGTTTGTTTTAAACGTTTATAATAGAAAAGGTTTTAAATACCATTAAAAATTATTTTATATTGTTTTAGTTAAATAATATTTCATTATTATTTTAATGACTATTTAATTTGTTAATTATGAACACAATAAAAAATATGAGAAACCAATTAGTTTAACTGTTAAAATAATAGAGCTTGTGATTGAATAGTAACCAAATAAGTTAAACAAAATATATAAAGTGAACATAAAAAGTGAATAAATTTAATTCATAATGATTAAATAAATAAAATATCAATTCTAATAACTAGATTAAAAAGAATATTAAAAATGAATAAGCAAATGTTCTAATATATAATAATTAAATCAATCAAGAAATGAATAAATAAATATTTTTAAAACAAATAAATACTAATATAATAAAACATTTTATTAAGATCAACTTAAAAACTGTAAAAGTTGTGTAAAACCAGTATATAGGTAAAAAAATTTCAATACTAAAATGTCAGACTGAAACCCCTTGTGTATAACTTTATTTCCCTTCAGGAAACAAGATCACTGCATTTTAACTCCAGACAGCCATTGGCCTCACCTCCAAATGACATCATAGACAGGGTCCAAGCAGAGGCCAAACCCCTGGAGATCCTCCTGCTCGGAGTCATTGAATGTGCGGCAGCTCCCATCCAGTTTGTTGATCAGCAGGCATTTAAAAGGAGGAGGTTCAGATATAGACGTTGGAACCAAACCTAGAGAGACCAGAATGGGAGTCAACAGATAAAAGCTTAATCATAAGACACACCACAACATATCTGCCATTCAATTCAAAACAAGTCAGTCACGCAAATGCATGTACCAATGATGTGTTTGTTGGCAAAAATCTCAGAGGTGGCCAGAACGTGAGAGTTGATCAGCGCTTCGTCGATTCGAAGGAAGGTCTGATCGCCGCTGGCTCCAATCCACGTTGCCTTTCGACCGTATTTGGCACCAATGTTGGGCATTGGAGAGGGCTTGGCATTCCAGTAGGGCATGTCTAGGATGGGCCGCCCTAATTGTCCTTTCTGTTGAAAGATATTCTTCAGGTTCCAATTCAACTTAAATTCTAGCCATTTTAAACTGATGGAAAATTTTAAACTTGATGACTGGTGATGGAGGAAGACTGCTAACTTACTGAGAAGCTCCCGAAGGTGAAGACCTGTCCATCCATGAGAAGCACTGCAGTGTGGTTACTGCCTGCTGTCACCTGAGTACTGGGGCCAGGCAAAGCTTGCACCAAAGTGGGGGAGCCCCTGTTGATATGGATAGTTATTAAAATTTTCAGGATTTTCTTTTTTATTACATTAAAGTATTTTTACAAAAATATTAATTTTAAATAAATTAATTTAATAAAAAAATAAAAGATAAACATTACATTTAAAAGACTATTAATTTATTTTAAATAAATGATTAGTTACAATAAAATACATTCATTTGATAAAAAAATAATATTTTAATCAGTAATTTAATATTTAAGTAATAAACTACTATACCTGAATAAAAATTATGAATGATTACAATTTTACTAAAGTAGTTATAATTAAATGAATGAAGTTAAAAAATACAAACAGTCATAATCAGAATTATTAGCCCCCTGATTTATTAGCACTACTTTTAGTTTTTTCCCCAATTTCTGTTTAGCGGAGAGAAAAATAGTTTGAAGATATTTCTAAACATAATAGTTTTAATAACTCATTTCTAATAACTGATTTATTTTATCGTTGTCATGATGACAGTAAATAATATTTGACTAGATATTTTTCAAGACACTTAGTGACATTTAAAGTCTTAACTAGGTTAATTCGTTTACCTAGGCAGGTTTGGGTAATTAGGCAAGTTATTATTTAATTATGGTTTGTTGTTATAGTATATACAATCAAACAAATATAAATAATACAGCTTGAAAGGGCTAATGATTTTGACCTTAAAATGGTTTTTAAAAAATTAAAAACTACTATTATTCTAGCTGAAATACAACAAATAAGACTTTCTCCAGGAAAAAAATATCAGACATACTGTGAAAATGTCCTTGCTCTGTTAAACATCATTTAGGAAATTATTAAAAGAAAAAACTAAATCAAAGGGGATTTAATAATTCTGATTTCTACAGTAATTCTAAATCAAAATAATTTAAATATCATATACTATTTATTAAATATTTATCTATCAAATATTATCTAATAAAATAAAAATCTAACAAAACCAATAATTATCTAACAAACTTTACAAAAATGATTAGTTACAATAAAATACTTATATTCATTTGAATAAAAATAACACAGATATTCAAATAAATATTTGAATTAAAATGCAATATTTAAATAAACTACTATAGGTGAATGAAAATAATGCATGGTTATAATTTTACTAAATTAGTGTTCATAATTAAATGAACTAATTAAACATATTCATTTTATTAAATAAAAATTATTTAAATATTATCCATTTAAACTCAAATAAAAAAAAAAAAAACATTAATTCCAGATGAACCTGGAGTTGCTGAAGACTTATTTTACTATGATGATGTATTTCCAGTTGAAATTAAAAACCTAAGTAGGGGCCAGGGTTTATTTTTGCTCTCCACCTGTCGTATTTTACTTACAGCAAATTAACAATTCAAGGGGCGTGGCTAAGCAAATCTCCCCAAAGCCATCAAACTGACATCATCAGACTGGCGTTCCAAAGCTGATGCAAATGTCAAATTTTGAATAATCCACTGATTGTTTAACCTTAAGACATTGCAAATTTAATTGCAAATTGAGTTATTTAGAAAATAATTAAAAATGGATGTTAAAAGGTAATTAAAAAAGTATTAAATGGTTGTGAGGGGCGACGCAGTGGTGCAGTAGGTAGAGAGTTCGCCTAACAGCAAGAAGGTCGCTGGTTTGAGCCTTGGCTGGTCAGTTGGCATTTCTGTGTGGAGTTTGCATGTTCTCCCCACGTTTGCGTGGGTTTTCTCCGGGTGCTCCGGTTTCCCCCACAGTCCAATGACATGCGGTACAGGTGAATTGGATAAGCTAAAATTGTCAGTATTATATGAGTGTAAATGAGAGTGTATGGGTGTTTCCCAGAGATGGAAGGGTATCTGCTGCGTAAAACACATGCTGGATAAGTTGGTGGTTCAGTTCGCTGTGGCAACTACAGACTAATAAAGGGACTAAGCCGAAAAGAAAATGAATGAATGAATGAATGAATGAATGAATGAATGAATGAATGAATGAATGAATGAATTATTGTTTAGTTGACAACAGTGGTCCTCAACCTTTTTATCACTTTGGACCAGTCAGAGCTTGACAATTGTTTCGTAGGTTGCTAGGCTACCATTAACCGTTTTCTCAGAGGATGACAAGTTGACAAAACATTGCTGTCACTCTGAAACAAGATTTATTTATAAAGAAAATTACAAAGCAATGCAGTTTGGGTGTTGTAAGTTTATCTGGGATAATTAGTCTTACCAAAATGTGTATATTCCATACAAGCTGAAGCTTATCGGTCAATTCTTGTCACGTAACTCACGGTGCGCTCACAGGATTCATTGAACTGTGTGTCTTGTGCACGCAAGCCACGCACCTCCATTGAAAACAAAGAACATGTGCAAACTCTAGAAAAGACGCAATATGCGAACAGCCCCTAAAAGGCCTCTTTCATTTTTGATCTACAGCAGTTGATCTTCTTGCACAGCCATGATGCATTCACCTGACTTGTTGACAAATGAGTTGCGGATCTATTCCTTGGCATTTCGTGGTTCGTTCACTGGGCCTTTTCCCTACAGCAAAGAAACTTTTCAAAGATGTCTGTTTCTTACTAATTTTGCTACTTGTGGGTTAAATTTGAGCGCTCAAGTGACCGAGATGTAACAGAGAATAGAGACATTTTTTAAAATAAAAGACTTTTTAAAATAAAAGATTGTTCAGATAATAAATAAAACTGAAATAGTTAACGATTTCTTGTGCTGCCTGGTACCAATTGATCCATGAACTGGTGGTTGAGGACCACTGGTTTACAAGATAAAGCATGGATTAAAGCAAGGATCTCCTGCCCTTCTGGCTGACTTTATTCAATTTAAATGTATAGAAAACTGAGAAACTAAAGGTTCAACCAGAGCTGATTGCATTGTCACACTTCGAAAAAAGTCTTTTGGTCAAGCTTGTTTTTTTTGTTTGTTTTTTTTTTTGTTTTTTGAGTATCGCATCAGTGAAATATGATACCACAATCTGTTAGATAATGCGTACATTTTAATTCATTTATGTATCTTTTTTTTTTTTCCAAATAATTGTTATTATTTAATCTGATGTTGGATCAGCCGGGGGGAAAACCCCACTTCACATGCACCACTATCTCTAATACAATCTGTACCTTTGAAGATATCTCAAGGAACTGAGGTAGAGGGAAAGCCAAGAAGGAGTAATAATAATAATAATACTAATAATAATAATAATAATAATAATAATAAAATCAATTTGAGAGAGACAGAAAAATGGAATGAATAGAACAAGAGGGAAAATAAAGCAGTACGTTAAGACCTAATTACATTGTGGGAAAATACTAATAAATTAAAAAAAAATTTTCTTTTTTAATTTATTCATTTTTATTTTTATTTGACATTAGACACGGACTGCGTCCGAAACCACATACTTCCATACAATACAGTCACTAAAATCAGTATGCGAGCCGAGTAGTATGTCTGAATTTATAGAATTCGAAAACCAGTATGCGAGAAGTACCCGGATGACTTACTACTTCCGGCGAGATTCTGAAGTGCGCATTCCAAGCATGCTGCGCAATCCTATGATACCCCGCGAGAGAATTCATGAACGGGAGTGACTTTTCACATTCATACTGTATAGATTGTACTTTTCTAACGGCCGAATAGTACGTTTAAATTCAAATGCAGTACCTACTGAGTAGTAGGCGGTTTTGGACGCAACCGCAGTTTCTACCTCTACTTGACCCCCTCTCCTCCCCTCCCCTCGTTTGTGTACTGATGAACGTGTTGTTAGGGAATGGCTTCAGGCAAAGAGGATCTTCAATGGAGATGTATTCTGTCAGTAAAGTTTTTCCAGGATGAGATGTGAATAGTATTTCTTGATTTTTATTTCATGAGAATAGTTTTTTTGACAATAGTTAGAGCCACCAGTAGTAACTGACCATTTGAATTGTTAATATCTATTGTGGATATTTCACCTAATCAGCAGAGGGAGGGAGACAGTGTGATGTGACATTCCATAAAGTTGGAGAGTGAGTCAGTAACCTTTTCCTAAATGTTTTAATTGAAGTGCAATACCATGGGGCGTGAAGATAAGTATCTGGGGTGTTTTGTGTGCAATGTGAACATGTCTCTGAGATGAAACCCATTTTAAGTAATTTCAGCACAGTTTAAGTAAAATTTTAAGAAATGGCTTCTTAATAATAAACATTGTGAACACTGTGTTTTTCTCTATTGTTGTTGTTTTTTTTTTTGTTCATTTTTTTGAGTTTTGTTTATAGTTTGAATTTGTATCTGTATTAGTATAGGCCTTTAACATCTGGCAACAAGACCACCAATAAAAATAAAAAAAAAAACGTCTTTGGGCTAGTTTGGTTACATTTACGTTTTTGGGGAATGTTGATTAGTGTACACTGTTCCTTGTTGTGAAATAAAATACAATTTCAAAAAATAGTTTTAAGATATATTTGCTTTGACTGTAATATTTACAACCCTGAAAGACACAATCACTGCAAATTTTCCCTTTAAACCCTCATTACCTAGAATTAACATCTCCATGTCCAAGTTGTCCATGTTGTCCATAACCGAAAGTGTAAACATCGCCATTCTCCATTAAAACAACTGGAAGAAAAACAAATTTATTTACATTTACCATATCAAAAAAATGGAAAAACATCAAATATTGATCCACAGTAATGACGAGAAACATGAACAACGGCCTCTATCAGATTATCAAGGACAGAGGAGATTTTCACTCACCGGAGTGGTGGAAACCACAGCTGACCTGCACAGCTCGCAGCTCACAGTCGAAACGAACGGCCCCAGGAGGATATGTAGTGATCTTACTGGCATCTTTGTCCCCGCGTTCACTGCTGCCATCTGTAACACAGAGCAGAAACTGAGCGGAGGGACGGTAAAGGGCAAAGAAGGACAGAGAGACGAGATTGATGTCTTAAACCAGCGAGTGAAGCCGGGGGCCCTTAACATGAACCTGGGAAGAGAAATGATCTGGTGCCTCAGAGGAAAAGCAGAGGAGGAAAAGCAAGATTGCCATGCATGGAAAGGAAGAAAGACGGGGAGATAAACCGAACGGGAAGTTGTGATAGTACACATCTTTAAATAGTCCTTCTCAGGGGTTAATAAGAGAGATCTGCCATCGATCGGTGGCACAAACTCAATAAGAAAACACAGGAAAGGTGGGCTTCTTTCACTCCACGCTAATTAAAATAGTGCAGATTAGTAAATGTGCTGTCACGCTGTGTACAAATAAGTGCAGCTCTGTGTTCCACTGATGTCTGTGCACAAAAATATACTGAAACTTGTACCATTTTTTTTTACTAGTTAAAATGGTGAAAGAGAAAAAACAGAACTAGCTTGAATTAAAGGGACTAGCTTGTGTGCTGACAAAGTAGCTCAATATGGATATTCCGCATTTGTACCTGTATATTTGTCTATGCATGACAAGGTTATAATAGTTTTGGATCTTACATTAGTTTTAGTTTTATTTGGTTTTGACTTTTTATTTTCAAACTCAGTTAGCTTTAATTTAAATAAAGTTTTTAGAGATAGATTTGCTAGTTTTTATATTTTGAAATTGCTAAGTTTTAGTTTAGTTTGTATTCGTTTCAGTGTTAGTTTTAGTGTTTTGATTGTTGTTTTTTGTAAATTAGGATATTGGTTAGGTGCAAGATTCAAAATCATCAGAATAAATATTGCACAATAAAAACTCAACCAAAGATAGGCTACATTTTTTTGACACAGAAACACTACCATCTATTACTACCACCTACCCATCCTCAATACAATACAACAGCCCACAAGATAGCAGCCTTAAGTAAAATATGTGTGCAAGACTGCTTCTGGGATTAGATAAACAGTAGTGATGTAAAGTTCGGATCTTTAACGAACACCAGATCATTTGTGACAATCTTCCTATGTTTGGAATTTCAGTCAGTTAAAACAATGATCTGACAAGTTTCTCACAATAACGTTTTGCAACCCAACTGAAGCATGATTCACTTATTTAAATTTTATTACGACTTTCTGTTATGAAATAAACATACAATTACTTAGAAGATCAGGTTAAAAAGAATGATTCTTTCATGAACGCAATCACTAATATAGAAATAAAACCCATTATTAAGCACAAATGTGTTGAATTATTACTTTTAACTGTCTGCTTGGGACAAATGTAATATTTTCACCATGCTTCTGTCACATCAACTCTTTGTTTTTGCCGGGAACTCTCAGGAGTAACATTGAGGATGACTGGAGGAGGACCGGCTTGATCTGACCAAAGGCATTAGGATTACAGACTCTGAGGTGCCGTACAGGTCAAACACCTGTCGTAAAACTGGCAGCGCTAAGCAAATAGATTTACTTTTAAAGGGTATTTAATATTACAGTAAATATTAAATACATTTACAAAGACGAAACCAAAGGAGTTTAGTTAGTCGATATGACGATAACAACTGTGAATGCATGAACTGCAAATGCTCACTATAAAGATAAAATCTACTTAAATAATGCACCAACAGGACTTTGCTACACAGTATACTAGTTCCTGCTGCTTGCTAGTAACAGTGCTGCTGCTGTCATGGCAACGTTGGTAAAATTATGCCTTTCGAATAACATTTTACTGTTAATAAAATGGTTGTGTTTTGTAAAATCAGCTGTACCATCAGCTAAAGTATCAGAAAATTGTTGTGAGAAAATTTTCTGAAATTTGATTCAGAGGACAAATAAAATAAATTAAAAGTGTCAAAAATGTCTTAAATATAATAAAGGAATAAACTGAATTTTCCAGAGAGATTTCTTTGGTGTTTTTTGCTCATCTAACTTCGCAGAATAAACAGATTACATGAACTGGAGAAGATTTCTAATTAAAAGAAGGCAGAGCCCCTAAGCCACACTTACATATTATGTAATAATCACACAATAGTTGCTTGCAGATGTTTAATGGCCAAAATAAGACAACTGCAGTGCAATGTATAGATATTACGCTACTAAAATTAACAGATGACAGATTAAAACGAAGCTGACAAAATTCCAAAATGACAGGTTGTGAAATCTGTCACTTAGTTAAAGTGTGGGCAAAAAAACCTCTGCCTACTTCAACATACCACAGGTCCATCACAACAAACCAAAACTTTAAAGATATTGTTCCTTCCTTTCCTTCCATTCTTTCATTTCCTTATTCATACCTTTATTTTTAATACAAATGCAGTAGGTGATTGTTTTCAGAAACATTTTTTGTTGTGCTGGTTGAAAGTCTCTTCACATTCCTATATCAATAATAATGACCTAAATGTATTTATATGCATTTAATATCCTTGGTAAGGCATAAGACTAAAAAATGTTCATCAAATTTGTCGAGCCGCAGACAATTCCCAGTATTCTAATAAGTAGCCCAAACCTGCTTGTCAACAAATGTATCTTTGAACATCTGCACACCCCATTCATGCAGACAGACCTCCCGTTTGCACTTGCACGCACGTTCCCATGCACACAAGAGTGTGACAGCAGTAAAAACAATTGCTGAATCAATATTGGAGTTACTTTTGCACACTGAAGAAAGGATGACACCATGGCTGAAGTATTTCTGTTAGACAGGAAATGTTAGCTTATGTAGATTGTGTTGTTTTTATGAATGGGTTATAAGCACAGAAGTGTTGTTCAGCCACTGAAATCTTCCAGTGAAAGCTTGATGAGACTATTTTCAGTTTGATTGTTATTTAGTTTAACTAAAAAAACAAGTAAATAACCCTCTTCCGTTTAGCCTGCTTTACTGAGCTGAAGTTGGTTTTATATTCACATTGATTGCTTTTTGAACAATGACAACCTGTGATGCGCTCCCCATTTGTTTACCATGTTACTTTAAATATTCTATCTGAAATAGCATGCAAGTCTGGCTTAATAATGAGTGTAATTCCTGCACATCACTGGCCAACCACTAAACATACAGTAGTCGCTTTAGGAAAAAGCGCATGAGAGAGTGAGACCAGCGATCTTTGCATGCATGAAATTTCATTGGGAATTGTAGTATTATAAATGTATTGTAATTTTTTAAACTAGCAAATGACATGATCTAGTGGGTTGTCTACGGTCATCTTTAAGGTGAGCGTTCATGATTTTTAAAAGGCAATGCTTTGGACGGCTGGGGAGGGATTGTGTTTTCAAAGCTATTCAAGAGTTCACACTTAGCTGATGATTAATTATAAAGCTTGTTTGGCATGCTGGCCTGGGAGAGAGCCCTGAGCTCATAAAGTCCTCAAGCGCGGGGCTCCCTCCCGTTTGCAAGACGAGAGAGGAGTTTGAGCTCAGGTACATCTTGAGAACTCCCCTGCTGAAGTAGCTAATAAACAGATAGTGACTGCTCTTAAGAGATAACTATTTAGTAGGAGCTTGTCTAAGGTGCAAATTTGAATTAGTCAATTAGTTTAAGTTGCATGTTTTTTGACGGTGGGAAGAAACCGGGGAAACCCATGAGCAAGGGGAGAACGTGTAAACTCAGCACAGAAACATTGCCTGGCTTGGTAAGGACTAGAACCAGTGACGTTCTTGCTGTGAGGCAACACTGCTAACCACTGGGCCACCGTGCCACCCATCTAGGAAAGGAGGAGGAGTAGGGGTGGAAGGGGGGATTCTTCAAAATGAAGATGGCTGTCATATAGAACTTGGTGTATTTATAGTGGCTTAGGAATCGTCTGATTGCTGAATCATAAATTGAATAATGCGGGGCCGGCTGCAAGCAATCATAAGTACGTGATCCTCTCCAAATTTGTTTATAAATAAACTTCACTTATGCTAAGGCATTAGCATTTTGGCAGATCACCTACTGCACTTTTAAGACTGCATGGTTAAGATAATCATTACTGCATGGTTAATGAAGTCATTTACAAACAAGGCACAATTTTATGCCAATTCCAACAGCAATGGCACATGTAATAAGGACATTATTGCTTTCCGTTCTTACAGCTTGCTTGTTTGGTGGCAGAATCCATCAATAAACAGTGACACTTCACTCCTAAATTACCATTATTATTAATACATAAATATTGATAACATTATAAGAAGATTTCAGACAACATTGCCAAAAAAAAGGCAGTTTATGACCTCTTTAATGATAACGAGTTCTGACACAGAATTATATTCTGGATTGGCCAAATAATATCACAGATTATGATATTATGACGATTTAGACTGGCTATTATAGCAATCTTCCTTAAAATAACTTCAAAGCATGCTATTCTATTTATATCGGCAATGCACTAGGATCTATTTTAAGCCCTAGTGAAAACTATGCTTGACTAAAAATGATATCTTAAAAAAGATGAAATGCCGGTGCTATTTTAAGCAGGAATACCAATTTTGGCCACTGTTTCCCCACTAACAATTAACACCACATGACACTAATCTAATCCCCCTCTAAATAAGGCATGTGATTTAATCAAATATCGTAACACTGATACTTTTCACCTGACAGCAGTAGCACAGTTTACAGCATGAGGCCAACTCACAATTGTAAATGAGTAGCAGTAAAATAAAGAGTGATATTTGTTTTTTTGACCAGAGAGACAGAATAAGACAGAATATTGTGTCTAGAGAAAGCTAGAAGAGTTTGTTTGAAGAAAAAGGCAGAGAGAAGGGCATTATGGGGCTCCAGGTGGAGCCTGTAGTGAAGACCGCAGTACCTTTTAGTTTCTCCCGCATTAGCTTAACAGCCTGAAGAGGTCTTAGTCTGGCTAGCACCTGCTCACGCTGGTTCATAAAAAGGGGACCAGGGAAAACAAGGGGGCCTATGGGGGGAGAGAGAAACTTTCACATGCATGGGGCAAAGCATCTCACAAATGGAAAATAAAACATGGCATATAACACATGAAAACATCATGAAAAAAAGAAGCAAAAAAGGGAACATTCACAAGCAACCCACTCCCAGAAGAAACAAGCATGTGTAAGGTAGAAAGTAACAGTGGTGATCTGCTTTGGGCTGTAACTGAAGCGATAACACTCAATCTTTGAACTCAAAAGAAACTTGTATGAAATATTTGTGAATGTATGATGAAGTGTGCTGAAGAATGGATTGTGATTAGATGTTTCTGGGTGAGGGGTAACCAGGCAGCATTTCAAGTCTACTATTATGTCATATTACACTACAAAAAATAGGTGGCCAACTTGTATACATACTATGTACTTAACATAAAACAACAAAAACTGGGTAAAAACTAGGGATGCTCCGATCGATCGGCATCGGCCGATAATTACATTTCATGACTCAATCAGTACTTGCTAATCTGGCCGATCTCATGAACTGATCGCAAGTGCTTGTTTATGAAATTACATGCAGAGGAAGACGCACGTGTGCAAACGGGTTACACATACAGTAGCTACTAACACATGAGGAGGTAAATGATGTATGGGGGCATGAGCGTTTGCTGCAATCGCATCACAGCAGCTAAATAGATACAGATATGGTGTGACCTCTTTTTATATTGTCTATTGGTGCAACTCGCACGAGTGTCTCATCCAACCTTATGACTCAAAACACAAATACAACTCAAACACACAAATAGAGGTGAATTGTCGCTTTGTGGCACAAATAAAGCATAACGCTAGGAAATTTACTTAAGGGAAGTTCAATTCATTTAAGGGGAAAAAAAACATCCTGCGAGTAAACTAGAGCTAGTTACATTGTGCTCCTGGTTTAGTTTAAACCCAGCATAAGTTTTACTTTTGTAAAATATTGACTTCCATAGTAGGGAAACAAACATACTATGAAGGTCACAGGTATTCAGCGACAGGTTTTCAAATGTCTTCTTTTGTATTCAAAAAATTAAAAAAAAAAAAGGTTAGCGACAAGTGAAAGAAGTAAATGATTACAGAATTTGTAGTTTTGGGTGAACTATTGCTTTCGGCATGAATCCATTAAAATGGTCAAAAGTGACAGTGAATGTTATCTTATATAAATAATAATATAAATAAAATATTAGCATAATAAAGTAAAATACACTATAAAACTTATATTTAAAAAATATTAATCAAAAAACCCTGAATAAAACATGACATTAAACTGGTAGTTATATAGTTTCAAAATAATCACCCATTTCTGATTTTGAGTAATGCTATTTAAATTGTAAAAAAATCATTACAATGCAGCAACACACTATTATTCTAAAGGGTGTCTTGGATTATTTTGGGGTCTGGTCATGTAGTCGTCTCACCTCGGCCCTCCTCCAGCCGGTGGCGGCGGTTGATGCGCTGTCTCTTCTCCTCCTGTCGAATCTGGATGTGCTCCTCTATATTGACGCCTGGGGGAGGAGGGACAGGCACAGCTAAAATAACAGAGGTCCAGCACAGTCCGCGCCAATGGAGGAGACAAATGAGAAACAACACAGGCAGGTGAATGATGAGCATGAGATGCAATGCAAGACAGTGAGAGAACAAGAGCAGAGAGGTGATCCCAAAAAAAAAAACACACACGTACGCACACACGCACACAAAAACACACACACACACACACAAACACTGCATCACTTGGAAATTATACAGACACAACACTGCCAAAGCAGCCAGTGATCGATGATGTCCATTAGGACTGGGCAGAATGACGTCTTCCACCATAGCGGATTGTTGAAATAAGATATGGACCAACGTGATTTTTATGAATACTTTTTTTGTGATCAAAAACCAACCTAATTTGTATTTATACATTTCCAGAATTCTTAAAGGAGCAAGCACAGCTCTATAAAAGATCCCGCTTGATTAAATATTACAAAAATAACAAAAAAAAAGAAACAAAAAGAGGAAATATCAAATACACTGGTCAGATTTGCGGTTAGAAGTTATATTTGAAACACAGCATTTACTAGTTTTCTAATCTTAACTTTCTAGGCAAGATAATATTTCGCAATATGGACATTATTCCAAATTAAAAATAAATAAGTAAATAAAGGTTTTACAATGTTAGCTGGACTGTAAAACCCAAAAAGATAACGAAACTCAAAACGTTTGAGGAAACTGATTGCAACAAGCCATTTAAGTTCAAAAACTAATCTATGAGTGTTGTGAACTTACTCCATTTAAATAAAAGCAATGAGATATTTAATTAACTCATTACCTTCAACACTGAGTTTAAAACTCCTTTTAAATGAGTAGAATTAACTTTCAGTCAATTTTGAGTAACTACACTCATTTCATTTGATAAAGTTGACTGTTGGGTTTACGGTGAACTTAAAAATGTCACGTCACCACAGACTGTGAAAATGGTCTCTATATATATTAGGGTTGGGCGATGTCGACCAATTTGGCATCATACGATGTTTGATGGGGGGAGTTTGATAGTGTGCGCGCTACTTGTCTGAAGAGCTAGGAGCGATCCGGGGGTGAGAAGGGTGTGCGACTTATTTGAGGGAGGGAGACTCACGGTTTCCGGGAGATTATCACTCATTTTCGGACATTATGTGTCCCGCACATGCATAGAGACTCCCGGAACTTTAACAACTATAGTGAGACGCGATCCAGTGGTACATTTTTGATAAACTGTCCGACGTGTACTGCTATCTGCCTGCAGGATCATTTTCGTTCTAAAATGCTATTTTAACACTAAGATGTATTAGTGTAAATGAGGCCTAAGTGCATTTTTCGCGAGCGGGTTTGCGATGGGGGCGGAGGATCAGCATCGTGTTGTCTATTGGCATATTACATATGTAATATATAGATGTGATGAGTGTGTGTGTGTGTGTGTGTGTGGTTTATTGCAGTAAAGGCTAAAGTATATGGTAATATATGGTTTTTGATAGTTACTAATGATGCTACATTATGTAGTGTAATTTATTAATGAAAAGTTGTAAATATATACACAATATAATGCTTATTCCTAAATATTTCTCTTTACTATAAATTTTTATAGTATTTTAAATGTGTAACACCTGGTTTTACAAGTTTTTCTGTTTTTGCTGTTAAACAGTATACTATAATTAGTTTCTGTTTAGTGCCGCATATTATTTGCAATAAATAAGTGAACCGAACAATTTTTCCTCTTATGTCTCATTGACAGTTTTATTGATCACTTAGATATGATTGACTTGGATTTAAGTTGCATCAATTTAAAAATGAAAATCGCAAAAATTGCTTAGATGTAGCTAAGCTACTTTTGCCAAATAGCTTTTAGCTTAGCTAGCTACATTTCCCAGAGATTAGCTTTCAGTGTAGTTAAGATGCATTTTAAGTAGAGAAGCTAATAACTTAGCTCACTACATTTTTCAGGTAGCTTTCCCAACACTGTCTAGCATAAATTGACTGTAATCTGCTTTCATCTGCCAATTATTATTAAAAATAGTTGTCTATTACCATTATGAAGTTAGCGGGTAAACAAAAAAAAACCCAGCTGTTTGTTTAATATATAATTGCTGCATTATCATTCTGCCCTTCCCTAATCTGAAAAGATTTGATGAATGTAGACAGTATGGTTCAACATATGACATGAGCGGGCCCTCGGACAGGTTAGAGAAGTGATCTGACGGCTATGAAGCTGGAGTGAACGTGATTGGATGACACCTCTGGATGTACCTAACAGCAGGTCCAGCGGTATCATTTCCTTCACAGCATCAAAGATTCCTCTCTGTCTGGCTTCCTGACCATCCAGCTCTCTGGCACAAGCCTTACAGCAGCCACATGACGAACAGCCCGACTCGCCAGAGCCACAGCCACAGATCCTGCAGAGGACACACAAAGATGAATAAATGATGGCTATTATTACTGCAATTGTGGAAGTGAAATTTGAACCGTGGAACTGAAATTGTGCATACAATTACTTGAAAAATAAATAAATATAGACAGTTGAAATTATTAAATTATTAAACCCCCTTTGAACTTTTTTTCTTTTTTAAATAATTCCCAAGATAAGAAAAGATGAGCATAAACTATAATGGAAACACTTTTAAAAAAACAAATTCCAGTATGCGCATTAAAAAATGTGTGAATGGACAAACCATCAAGCTGAGCACGTTGTAAAGCATCTGAAATGTTGTTTTGGTCTTTGTAATATGCCCTAACCATTTAGTATTAGTGTTGTTATATTATTAATGACCTCCAGAATCAGGAGCATCTGTGCTCTGCGTCTCACGCCTTCAAACGCCACCGTGCGTTTACTGTGTATCAGGATTGCCTTCTGAGGCGCAAGTCATTTATTAAATGAAGAAAAGATTCACGCAGCTTCTCCTACCGCAGCAAATTCCGTTTTTACTGTTGATATTTGACGCCAGATAATCAGGAAGTGACGATTTTGTTCTCTTTGACTCGTTGGACTAAATTGTTGCTTTATTCACACGTCTTTTATGCGATATTCCAGTTTTGTGCATATATTTTATTCACATCTTTGGATGAAAACATAGCTAATGACATCCATAATGTAAAAAAAAACTATGAAAGTCAAAAGCTACCAGTTTCCAGTATTTTTCAGAATACCTATCCAGAATATTTTTGTGTTGAACAGTAGAACGAAACTCAAACTGGTATGAATCAAGTGGGTGGTGAGTAAATGATAACAGAAATGTCATTTTTAGGTGAACTATTGTATTAATATTACTCTTTTTAGTCATGTCTTTTGTAATCCATTTAGCGCAGTCAACTAAAAAATTGACTCAATTTCTCATTTAAGATGTTGTGAATATTTAGATTATTGGGATCTTGTTGTGGAGCTGTTAGTGTGTGTTTGCCTTCTCTCACCCTCCTGGCACTCTGTCAGGTCGGCCACTGCTCACACAGCTGGCCCCATATCCAGTGCAGTCTCCACACACAGTGCACACCATACACTGGTCCAGCTTCCACTTGTGCATGCCAGGCTGACACATCATAGACTTTTCCTCCTTCTCGTCCAGCTCGTCCTCCAGGTCCTCGTCCATAGCGGTGGCCATGTTCTCCACTCCAAACGCTAAAGCAGGGGGGGGAAAATACGATAATCACAAACACGTGTTTAAACTCAGCTGAGAACACAGACTGGAAAATTACAGCATGACAGGAAGACTGAAGGAGATGTACACTGTAAATAACCATAACTAACAGAATATTAGTTATGGTTATATACAGTATATATGCTAATAATAGCATGCTGTAGGGCTGCATGATTTTGTAAAAATCTGACATTGTGATGTTTTGTTTTTTTGCGATATATATATATATATATATATATATATATATATATATATATATATATATATATATATATATATATATATATATAGGTATATATTTGGTTTAATATATGGTTTAAAAAGCGCTATTTGTAAAGAATTCAGAAAAAAATTAATAATCCAATGTAAAATAGCTTGCATAGTCTTCATTGAAGAAATAATTCTACAATTGATTTTACGATACAATTCCTTACGACCTGAATGAACCTACCTTAAACTCTCTCAATATGTTTATACAGTCACAGGCCTTAAAACGCATACAAATGATAAACTTTTGCTTCATAATTTAGGGTAAACATCTTCAATGACTCATGAAAATGAAATTAAATCTCATGTTCTGATCTGCAGCTGGTCAACAACAATCTCTATTCAACATTGCAGATCCTGCAATATGACTATTGTGGATTGTGCAGCCCTACTATGCTGTAAATGTATTTACAATAATTACATTATTTAAAATAAATAAATGAAATCAGCTTTTATTTTTCTGCACTTTATGCTATCATGTTTAGTTTCTAAATATTAACAGAGCATAATAATAATAATACTGGGTTTATACAGGTTTATCTTGGAAAAAATAAGAACTATAATACTAACAATAATAAAACAAATGTTATTTATAAAATGTTATTTAATACAAAATTGAAGACAGTCCTATGAGAAAAATGAGTATTAGAGTTACCGTTACATGGACACAAAACAGTTGAGGCCCATTAACAAATATTTAAAAGAGCCTAGAATGTAATATTTCAGCAAATACTTTTCAATGTCTAAAATTGAGGATTTTTAAAATACTTAAGGACTTGTAGTAACATTATTTGTAAAGAGAAAAAGGCCTATAGACTTGCTTTAAAAATAAGCATGTTTTTTTTATACAATTTAAGCATAAGTAACCACATGCTATTTCTGCAAAGTGCTATAAAATATGTACAACTTAAACAAAAATAAACAATCTGTTCAACTTACTAAAACAAGTCTGTAACACAAACAGATTCAAAATAATTATGAATGTTTATTACATAATCTGATCAGCCTTGGCTGCCAAGGTAAAAAATAAATAACTTTGAACTATATATAGCACAGTTATAACACATTTACAACATTTTAAATGCGTTTCCTATTCCTACTAAACTCCTATTAAACATCTAATCTGTTTTCTACATTTAAGCTACCTGACAAAAGTTTTGTCATCGATTTGTAAGTGCAACAAATAATAACTTGACTTCTCGTTGATCATTTTGAAAAGTGTCAGAAGGTAGACTTTTCTGATAAATCATCTGTTTAAAGAGCCTGGGAATATTCAGGGTCTTTGCCAGTGTATATTTTCATGGCTGGTGTGAAAAGTAGGAAGCCATTCTCACCTTTCCCTGCCTGGCTCATAGCTCCAGTGTCTCGACCACACTGGCCTTTGTTGTTCACTCCAAATGTCCAAACCTCCCCGCTCTTGGTCAGGACACAGGTGTGAGCTTTTCCCATGGCTACCTGAGTTACAAAGTGTCCCTTCAAATCTGATACCTGGCCTGTAAAGACAACAGAAAAAAATACACAATAAAGCAACTAACATTACTTGTCATCTTTATTCATTTTGTGTAATAAAAAAAATCACTAGTAGTTTGGTTCACTTAGTTATTTTGATCAAGACCAAAGACAGAACCTTCAGAGATATGTGTTTTGTGAATAAAACAATGCAGCGTTGAGTATTTTTATCAGCTAAAACTCACAAAGATATTATAAAATGTTTAAATAAAATCAAAAGAACCCAAAATTCCCTTATCAAACCCAAATGATGATCTGCAACATCAAGACTTTTTTAATGCCTGTACTGATCTGTAATGGAAAATGTAGATCCTACGACAAGAAAAAATAATAGTGCATCTTTTAACATCACTTTCTATTTTTCAAATGCCAAAATGTCTCTATAAAGAGAGGAATCATGCACTCTCATGTTAACCAAGATTATAATGAATAGATTTGGCATTTTAGGCTACCACCAGTGTCCCGCAGGACTCGGTTTTGAGCCCACTTACATTTGTTATTTATTTTTGCTCCTTGTGGACATATTGTTAGGAAGTACAGCATGTCCTTGCACTACTACACTGATAGTGCTGTTTTAAGTATTTGTATTAGCTAAAACCCACAAAGACATTAAGTTTTTACAGACGAAAACTAGACAAAAACTAAATAAAAATTAAGTGATGATGATGACAACTACAATAAAGTAATAAGTTTTTAACAAGAATGTGATTGAGGGATGTATTTTGGTAAATATCCAATCAAAATAAATCTTGGTGCAACTTGTTGTAAGTTAGAGCCATAACTTGCAGTTATTGAGATCCCATTGAACCATTTGAGATGTCACAACGAGATGTTGTTGGCAAGATAGAAAACATTTTCATCAAATGTTTTCAGAAGTTTTCTTCAAATTTATCCTCAACAAATTAATTTGATATATTATTATATTCATTAATTTAGCAACTCCATCATGCAACTCGCTGACTTCTTCATTCATTTTGTCATGACAGTTAGCCTAGTCAGCGTCACCCCCTGTGGTTGCAATTAAAAATATATTTGTGAGCGTGTCAAGTATGAAAGCCTTGGCAACTCACTGCTGTACGTTAATAACTGTGATGATTGGGTTTAGGGTTGGGGTAGGTGTAGACGTTAATAACTGTGATGGTTGGGGTAGGTGTAGACGTTAATAACTGTGATGGTTGGGGTAGGTGTATACGTTAATAACTGTGATGATTGGGTTTAGGGTTGGGGTAGGTGTAGACGTTAACAACTGTGATGGTTGGGGTAGGTGTATACGTTAATAACGGTGATGATTGGGTTTAGGGTTGGGGTAGGTGTAGACGTAAATAACTGTGATGGTTGGGGTACCCTTTGCAAAGTGTACCAAGCACGACAAAATGGTACCAAAAGACAAAGCAGGATGCGCACTTGAACGCTATTGGTTTCCACAGATATGTCACCAGCGAATGCCACAAGCCAGGAGAATGAAAACAAAGGAACCGCCATTTTTAAAAACACAGCCGAGACATTACACTGTTATATTATATACATATAATAATAAGCCATGGTCGTCCCGAGCTCAAACAAACCTTGTTGGCAACTTTATAAACAGCCAAAAAGCCAAGAAGAGCAAAATCTGCTGTGTCCTGTTGTTGTTTTATGAGCCAGTCTAAAAGTGCGAGTGGTTTTATTTTGTCTAGAGAGCTTGCCGCGCGTCTATAATTGAAATAACGAACTTCTTACACGTGATTATTGAAGTGTTCCTGACATCAGATCCTTTCAGAAATGGACAAACACGAGAGTGAAGCACTAAAAATAAAAAAAGAAGCCGAAAAAACAAAGGAGCAAATGATTCAGCAACCTAAAACGTGAACAAACTGCCATGTTTAACTATTATCATCGCCTTTTGGACTATTATGAACTCAGAATGATGGAATTACTTTCTAACAATATGTTACATGTGCTGCTGAAGATTACAGACACAGATGAGAGGTTTGCACTGACTGGGCTACATGTTGATGTTGTTTTTGAACCCAATTAAGGACTAAATATATGTTGTGTGTAGTTTTTCTGTAATTGATAACACAGCGGAGACTCTAAGGGCCCTATCATACACCCGGCGCAATGGGGCGCAAGGCGCGACGCAATACTTGTTTGGTAGTTTCAGCTTGGCGCAAGAGTCGTTTTGAGGCATTGCGCTACGCTGTTTAAATAGCAAATGCGTTTGCGCTCAGATGTGCGCCCATAGGCGTTCTGGTCTATAAAGGAAGGCGTTCTGAGGCGCACTGCTGGCGCGTTGCTATTTTGAGAAACTAAAATAGATTTTTCATTAGACCAAAACAAACCCGGTCTAAACTCCGGCGCAGAGTTGCGCCACACTTACAAACTGCTTAATACGCACAAGAGAGCAATAGGCAAATATCTTTACATATGAAAAAAATTAAATATTAAGGATATATTTAGGATATAATAAGAATAGATATAGGATATAAATATAAAGGATTAAAATATTACAAAACATATTATTTTCTAGCCTACATAAATATGAAAAATCACTGCTTTTATGTCTTCTTCATCTCGGGAGGCTTTTTCAGTTAATTCATAACAATTTGCTTTTGTATAATGTTATTATTATTAGCAGTATTATTTATTATATCCATATTTATATTTGTTTTATTAAAAACAAGCTAAGATTTGTCCACCTGTCAGGTTTTAGACCGTAAGGGGCACAGCATGTGTTTTAGGATATAACTCAGGTTTTTGAACACACTTCGTTATTATTGTTCATTTATTCATTTGCTGGAAATTAGAACTTAATTTAGAAATAGTTTTGAAACTAATATTTGCACTTAAACGCAATTAATTATTTATAGACTAATTGATATCTGTAAGTAAAGGTTTCCCTATCCAAGAGCGAAAGTGAAAGTGATCCAATATCTCTCATTCTCACGCAGTAGATGCTCTGTTTAACAGTTTTCTGTTAAAAAAAAAAAAAACTGTTAACTGTTTGCTAGTGAAATGCTCAGTTTTTCCACTTAGACTTACTTTGCGTCCTGTAAATAGCGAATGTGCTTATGGCGCGACGCTGCTGGCTCTTAAAGGGAATGGGAGATGAGACTCTAATTGGTTTATTTTCAAAACACACCTATAACTCATTAAGAAAATAAACTCAACCCTTTTAGACCATGCGCCACAGCGCAAAGCGGATTTTCCCTTCCGTAAATAAGCAAAAATGCATTCTGACATGCCCTGAAAGCATTTGCGCCCTGCGTTTTGCGCTCTGCGCATGGACCGTCAAAATAGAGCCCTAAGGGTCTGTATGCGTTCATTTATGTTGCATTTATTTATTTATTTATTTTATATAATTGCAGACGTTACAATAGGCTATACTGAACTATGATTGATCTCCAGTTATAATCAAACCAGGTTTTGTTGAGATTAATAATGAACATTTATGCACAAGTGTTCGCGTATAAAGCATCTATTTTGTGCAAAGTGCTTCTCATCTGATATGTGAACATCCCGTACTGCTTTACTTTGACATTTCCTCAAGCGAGAATGACGTCATCTAAATCTTTTTGTCAAACACCACACCACTGGTACCGTTTTAGCAGTGGAAATGCAAGCCTGATAAAGGTGACCGGTACCGAACCGTACTGTACTTTACCACTCAGTGGAAACGGGCCATAAATGAGCTACACACATTTGAATATGCAGCACAATGTGCAGTAACCTAGACAAGTCAGAGTTAAGATGTTTGCATATACAAAAACTCTTCTTCTTTATTAAAAAAAAATGATTTCAGAATTAGAGTGTCCCTATATGTAGAAAAGAAACTGCAAGAATACATCTATGACATCAGCAGTTAAGCTAAGCTGGCAGAAAACCCATTTCATGCAGAAAAATATAGAGGCCATTTATTTATAGTCGGATATCCATCCAAATATGAGGGTGTCTAAATATAACCCACTTTTTGTGAATGTGGATCATGAACTGGCTCTAAATAATCTCTCCCAGAGGAGACAGATATATGGTTTTACAGAGGCCATCAATTCTCCCCTGCCATCTTTAACAGACACTTACAGGTACTGTCACTGTAAATGGCATCCTTGCCAAACATGTAGAGCTCTCCATCTTTAGTGACGATGCTGCTACTGCCGTTGTTGCAGGCTGTGTAAACGGCCATCTTGGTTTCGAGTTTGATCATCTTCTTGGGTTTGTAGGGCTTTGGTTGTCTTCTGCTCTTTGCTAAAGACAAACACGAAAAACCAGAGATTTAGAATGCGTTTGCAAAAACAACATTATCTTTAGATACCTGTTAAAAATTCCTGTCATACTTGACTCTCCGTCCTCCCCTTTGCTGGCGGAGCCTGTGAAGAAGACGCTCCCATCCTCCGCCACCAGCAGGGCGTGGGAGCCGTCATGTCCCACTGAGAACTGCACAATCTTGGGTGATTTGGTGACAGGCAACTCCACCCACTTCCCAGACGATGGTCCGCCCTGTTTGATACCGAGGCTCTGATACTTTCCAGTATAGTAGATCTGCATGAGTGGACAGGAAGACAATAGTGTTTACAGTTCCCTTGTGTGTTATTAAGTCTGTGAAGAAATACTTCTGACAGATAACAGACAGATACTGCACACTTACTGACACTAGATAAAGCATTTAAGTAGTGACAGGACAATTATTATGCGACTGCTAATAACTGTACCTAATCAGCCTTTTAGAGAACCAGCTCACACACTTGTGCAATATCTGCCATTCTTAACTCAACACCATGTCTGTCTAAACGTTTATAATCTTCCCTTCAACAAAATACAAAACAGAGATGTTAGGAAATATGTTTAAAAATAGTCATACAAACTCAATTGTGCTTAATTGTCTAAGCCATTACATAATTGATCTTCCTCTTAAGGGTGCTGTAGCACTTAAATATCAATTTAGCAATTAGAAAACGTCCCTCGTAACAATTTATTGCATAACTATCTGGAATACGTGATTCTGATTGGTCAGTCGTGACATTCCAAGGTATGTTATTCCAAGATAACCACCACTGTAAAAAAAACAGGCTCATCCAGGTCTCCTGACCAAAGAATATGTTCACATCCATATACCTACATCCACATTAATATTTACATGCTTGTCTGTCTCTTTCTTGTGACTGGGTGATATTTTATTTATGCTCCCTCAGCTTCACTTAGCCACTTTCTGTCCCCAGTAGGCATAAGACGTTTTAATATTAGGTTAGTTTTAGGTCATGATGTTAGGTGACCAATTTTCAAGTCTAGCCACTAAGGACAACTTGATTTGGATGTTCAATAACAAGGTCAAATGACATTGATATTTGGTTAATATTAGGTTGTGTTGGAAAGTGACCAAAATCCAACAGAGCCAACATCTTAAACTAGAGATTACCAAACTTGTTCCTGGAGGGCCGGTGTCCTGCAGATTTTACCCCCAACCCTAATCAAACACACCTGAACAAGCTAATCAAGGTCCTACTATGTATACTTGAAACATCCAGGCAGGTGTGTTGAGGCAAGTTGGAGCTAAACCCAGCAGGGACACCGACCCTCCAGGACCGAGATTGGTGACCCCTGTCTTAAACCAACATCATATTGATGTCAAATACTGACATATTTTCATCAGGTATGGCAACCAAAGTCCAATGCCTTATAGACATCAGTGGTAATGTCCACACAACTTCAAGATGTAACATAACTAGACATTGATATTTGGTTTCATTGTAGGTTGAGTTGCAAGGTGAGCAAAATCCAACATCAGTCTGATGTTGGACACTGATGTCGGTCTGACATTAGGTTCTGAGATCCACCCGATTTTCATTTCCACCCAAAATGCAATGTCCCCCAACTTTGGGGTACAGCGTCAATCTAACATCATGTTGACATCCTGTGCCTGTTGGATCAGTTTTGCTTTTAATTAACGAAATAAAAAAATATTATTGTTTAAAACAATGTTTTGTGTATAATTTTTATGTTTTATGGCAAAAAACCAAGTGGTACATCCAGGAAAATTGTCAGTAAAGCCGGTTCTGTAATTAGCTGTAAACCTCCAGCCCCTGCTTTCAGATGGAGCAGCTTTTACTACATAGAGCCTACAGCTAACCAATTAATCAAAGACAAATTTCATGTGCATTTTTTAAGTAAAATTTACTCTGTAATAAGCTGTAAATATCCAGCAACTGCTTTCAGATAAAGTAGATTATACTAGACAGAACCATAGTTCAGTGACAAGCTAAGCAAAAGATTGCCGACAATTTAATTGGCATAATCATGAAATCAAAAGAGAATTAAAAGAGATTTGACAATTGTTTGCATCACTTCTCAGTGTGATATAACTTATGTGAAAATATCACATTAAATAACATGGATTTATTCCAATCATAAATCCAGTCTATTCTGTATTCATGTTATTATTAGTCATGTTGAATCAACAAAAGTAGGGCTACACAATAAATTGTTTTAGCATCGATATCACAATGTGTGTGTGTGTGTGTGTGTGTGTGTGTGTGTGTGTGTGTGTGTGTGTGTGTGTGTGTGTGTGTGTGTGTGTGTGCGCGCAATAGTCAGGACATGCAATGTAACGGACAACATTCATAACTTTAATGTAGAATATTTTAACGAATTATTAATACAATTAATTCCACTTTAAATAAACTCAAGGTCTGTACCCGAATACTGTTTGACTCTCCAGAAATCTAAGAACTTTTTCTAAGATTCTTTTTCTTAGATTTATTTGAAATAATTAACGCGTAAAAAAAAATTAACGCAGTTGCAGGTTTTTTCTACTTCCAGTTGTGGTGGACGTGTGTTCAACATGCAAGAAATAAGACCAAGGAAGCACTTTTTGAAGGCAAGTTTCAATATAAAACAATTAGTCGCATCACCAAGCTCTCCAGAGTTTCATGCAATTTTGGGTGTTTCATTTTTGACTTTCGACTTCTGTTTTAATGGAATTTAAAAACCGCATGGCGAACGGAAAGAAAAACCTCCGCATTTTATGACTCAGTGGTCCTTTAAGACAATCAAAATGCTGCTTACAAGGTAGATAAGAGTAACTTCTTAATCATATTAAAATCGAAGTATTGGTGTCTTATGTAAATCTACTCAGAAAGTCTCGAGCTGTGAAGTCGCGAGCTGTCAAAGACAGCGCATTACTCTGGCTTTCAGCATGAGCCCTCCAAGTTTAGCGTGTTTCCTCATTAAACGCAACGAAAGCGTATGCTTCTCATTGTTGTGACAGAATCCTTGTGAAATACAGCCATACTTTAGAATGTTTAGTTTAAGCAAATTTGACATAAATTTGACATAAATTTGACAAATTTCTTTATTGGCATTGATTGTTTTAAAATTCAAATGACATTAACATGTCAGTGTTTTCATTTCTGTAATAAATATAGCTGTCAAGTCAGGAACTTGTTGGTTTATTGTGAGTCTGTTGTTTACATCAAAACTGTGTTACAAGTTAAACAAAAATTCTAATAAACACTTATATTTTGAGTTTAAATAGTTTGTCTTACATTTACATTAATTTTTACATTTGAATATCCAAAATTACAAGTTTCAGCTATTTAAATGCAATTAATCGCGATTAATTTTTTTTTTAAAAAGTGCGATTAACTAGTTAATTTTTTTATTCGATTTACACAATTTTTTTTGAAGGACACATTTATATTTATTGATAATTTCTTAATTACACACACACACACACACACACACACACACACACACACACACACACACACACACACACACACACACATATATATATATATATATATATATATATATATATATATATATATATACATACATTTATATATTATACATAGATTTTTTTTACAAGTTAAACAAAAGTTAAAATTTGTCATTCCTTAATATAATAAATAAATACTTCATTTGTACAATATTCAATAAAAATACATTACATAAATAAATATTGGCAGTGTATCTTGTGCACTGAGGAATGCTAATACTGTAGTTCAGAAATGGAAAACACCCTGGCTACAAACAATGATGACAGAAAATGCATGTCAGCATTTCTGCAATCAATTAATGCATGTGCATAAAGAATTACATGACCTTCTTTTATATCACAGACCACAGCGTTTAGAAAAGTTGCCCAGTCACGACTTATCCGGTCCTGCTTTTACTGCTATGCTCAGTGGACTGGATAATCTCCAGATAAGGTAAAGAGTGAGTTCAGTCTTACAGGATGATAAACCTACAGCAGCTCTCATATCTCATAAGGCCGGGCACACACACACACACACACTGCACCTCCCCAGAACACACTCCAATGCTATAGTTCAGTAAGACGCACCCAACACGCAAATTTAACTTTTAGCCACACCTGACAACAACAAGTCCACTGAGATAATAAACCGCCCATGAATTATTTACCAGCATTATTTAACAGAACATGTTTGTATCAATTCCAAATCTAGTCACCAGCAAAATGTCTGAATAGTTTTTTTCCAAAGTCAATTTGTACTTGAATTTAATGCTTATTGTGTGTTGGTTTTATTCAGTCCACTCCCTGTATTTGTACTGCTCTAGGATCACGTGTAAATACACACAAGCTGTGCTCCCCTTTGGCCTCTAAAACGCTCCAGTCTCACATAGTGTCAAAGAGCTCAGCGCTCGACTGGAAGGGTAGAATAATCAAATTACTTCCAGTTATTTAGGCAAGTGTGCGACTCCACAGGCTGCCTTCTCTTTCACACCAGAGACACCATCACTGCCTGACGCGAAACCTCACACACTGCTATGTTCACGTATACTATCTCACACAACCTCTGCTTGCTGTAGATTTATGAGGACTGCAAAATAAATGCACATCCTAAATGGCCAGATGATTGTGCGCCAGCTGAATTTATTCAGGGATATGGTTCAGCAAACTTTTATAACTTGCCAACAGACAAAGTGTTTAATCGTAGAAAAGCTTTTGTGTTTGTAGTTTGGAATTACAGTGATATAACAGCGACTCAGCAAAAGCAGAGTAAAGGTGCCAAGTTAAGGCTGCTGTGTGCCTGCTCATAATTCAATGTTAAGGCAAAATGCCATGTAAAAGCCAGGCTAAATTATGCCTTCTCTGACCCACTACTATCCCAATATACAGTTTTAATTGGTGTGTAAATGCATTTATGCCACCTTTGAGCAGCATTAAACTATTTGTGAAAAAGCCACTTAACCCAACTCGAGAAGCACTTCTGTGACACCTTTGTGTTGTAAATATAGCACAGTACAATGCAAAAACATACACAAAACTATGAGCAATTCCATGCAAATTTCAACCTTGTGAGGAAAAAATGTCTTTTTCACCAAAATACCCAAACAGTTTCTAAGTTTTTTTGTGTAAGCAAGTATTTTACAGAACTTTAGAAATACTCAAAAATATCTCTGTCAATGTTTTTAAACAATTTTGTTTGATTTACCAAAATCACACAAGTGACAATTTCACACCTGTCACATCCATAACAAAGCTTTATTCCCATAAATGCAAAAATATTAAATAAAAAATATCAATCCTGCTTGTTCTATAGAGAGCCAACTTTTATCCTTTCAATTGGTGTTTTTTTTTTTTTTTTGCAGGGGTTGTGCAGTTTAATACACAAAATGTCTACGAAGCATATGCTCTAAACTCGCATACTTTTTTGGTCACATCCATAACACATGATTTATTTCCACATTTCAAGTGCAAAATATGTTAACAGATTGATATTTTTCTGGTCCCATAACTCTGTGGTCAGTTGTTATGGAAAAATAAAAACAAATGTTTCAATATAATGTTAACATACACTTTCTATATGAATTTATGTTTTGAGTTTTTACTGCAAATGTCAAATCCATAACGCTGGAACTGCTTGTATAAAAAGGAACGTAAGAGTTAAGAGATCTGCATCGTGGAACAAAATCCTTTTACATAATGTTACATCCTTTTAATGTTTTCAATATTGTTTATTTATTGTGTGTTTACTGCCCAATGGGTGTGGTTATGTTGTGTCCTTGTGTTCTCTGGCTGTTTCTCAAATACAAGAACGCAGAGAACAGGCTTGCCTTCTTTTAAAGACTGTACTTGCCAAGTTATCTGGGAAGAACAAACTCGGTAACCGCGAGAACAGAGAACGCATCCTCTGAGAAATGAGATGCTGCGTTCTTCCTAATTGACCTTCAGGTATTTTTAACCACCAATTATTTAAACATTACAGCATTCAATATAACAATTTATTGTTTTTCCCCTTTTCAATATATATATATATATATATATATATATATATATATATATATATATATATATATATGATAATTTTTATACAAATTTCAGCAAAAAAAAAAACAAACAAAAAAAAAAAAACACCCTCAATCTGTTTATTCCTTTTTTTAAGATTTTCATAATAATGTATTATTTCACCTCATTTAGGGAAACTCCTGAGGTAAAAAAGTTATATCTTTGAACTTTTATAATAAAAAGAATGCTGTGCATCCCACCTCCTTTATTTAGCCACAATGACTTCTGGTACTTTGAGCAATTTTTGCGCTCAAGTTTGCAGCCACGCATCCTCAATATCAAAAACACATCTGGGAACTTTCCCACGTCCTCCGTTCTTGTGGTCTTGAATTTTGGAACTAAACTTTGACGGTTGATGATGACGTTACACGAGAACACAAGGAGGCTACAATGCTGAAGAACTCACATTGAGAACCTGTCTCTCTCCCACTTCCCTAGGGCTGCGTCCAAAATTTACTACTAATTAGGTACTGCCTTTAAATTTAAACGTGGCAAACTCAGCCATTAGAAAAGTTTGTTCTATACAATATGAATGTGAAAAGTATGAATGGAATTCGGATGTACTACATTTGCAATACCTGAAGAAGCTGATTAGGCACAGGTGATACTCATCAGTGTGAGTGTGCTGCAGAGACACGCTGCTACAAAAGAGCAGTGTGCAAAACCCCAAAAAGATATTCACTTAACTCCTGCTCCAGGCTTGTGTTTGTTGGGTACTGTTTGGATATTGGCCTGTTGTGTGATGTGAGAAGTTTATTGAGCTATTAGGTAGAATTTAACTTCTGTCTTTTGAAGAAAAGACTTGTGTTTTGGGTTTTGACTTGTGAAGAACAGACTTGTATTTTGCCTTGTGTTGTTGAACTTACAGGCAGTGTGTCTGCTTTCTATGTATGGTATTTAAACATAATTTCTTTGTTTCTTTGTCTGAATACAATTTTAGACTTACTAAAGGAAGCTGTAGGGAGAGGGTGCCATGTTTATTTTTGTACCATTTGAGAGATGAAGTTGAGGAAAGCTTTTGTTGTTTATTTCTTTTCTTTTACTTAAATAGGTTTTTTAGTACTCCTGCTAAGCTAGTTCCTGTTGTGTTTGTTGTTTTGGTTTACCCTTCTCCTGAAGGCTTATTGCCTCCTATGTTTATTAATTAATGAGCACAAAAAATAAGAGATTTGTTTATTACTTAAACTGTCTAATTTGTAATTTAAAATTCCACAAAGGGGAAAAAAGATAAAAAGTCGGGGCTCTTTTTGGATTTGAACCTGGGACCTCTTGTACTCTTTAGGTGCGCGTTACACTAATGTGTCACAATTTTAAAACAGTCATTAGAATAAAAATGCACCTCCTCCAGATAAATGTTATCACATTTCAAAAAAGAAAAATGATCTCCGTCCACACTATATAGACTAAAATGCATATTATGTGACCATTAACTTTAACTAGGTATGTGCATCTTTTGCCAGCAACCTTATATGCCGTCTAACAATTGCATAGTGGACACCAAACAACAAAATTACTGTAAACAGAACCTTGATATCATCGTTAGAACAAACAAGAACAAAGAAATACTTTTCTCTATTAAGATATACTTTCCAGAGAACATTTTCAGCAAATGTTTTCATGTGTTCTCCAAATTTATCCACAACCTATTAATTAGATATAATAATATATTCATTTATTTAGCAACTCCACTTGCTGACTTTGTCGTCCATTTTATGGCAGTTAGCCTACTCTATGTCACCCCCTGTGGTTGCAAATAACAGTACAATGGTGAGCACATCAAGTATAAAAGCCTCCACAACTCACGGCTGTATGTGCACATTGGAGTAGGTGTTGACATTAATAACTGTGATGGTTGAGTTTAGGGTGGTGGAAGGTGTAGAAATTAACAACTGTGATGGTTGGGTTCAGGGCTTGACATTAACCTTTTTGTTCACCAGCCACTGTGGCTAGTAGATTTTCAAAATTACTAGCCATTAGCCATTTTCACTAGCCACAATTTTGTTGTTTAGAAAATATATTTTATATGTAAAAATGTGACTTTGACATGCTAAAAGTACTTGATTTACATGTTGTTTTGTCAACATGACTTCTCATTCATTTCACTTTTTGTGTGTGTTGTGGGTTTTTTTCACATGACTTTTCAGGGCTCAAAATTAAGAATTTACCAAATTTATTTCTGACCACACCAAAAACAAATAATTATGTCTTTGCCACAAATTTTAAATTTGTCAAAACAAGCAAAATATAGCTGCACATGTACTTTTTATTCAACAAAACTTTTTTTTATAATTGTCGTTTAAAAAGATCTATTGTCGTGTATCTTAAATACGCACAGTAATCTGGCCAGGCTAAAGGTCTCAGATCAGCAGTTAACTCCACATAAGTGGGGAGTTAATCTTATATGAAAGCAATGTTATTGTAAAGAATGATAATTAAACCATTTAAAAAAAAATAACTGTAATCAAAAGAAAGCAGGCAAAAACATAGCGTGTGTGATAATAAAAGAATGATCACGTGCACACAGTTAATGTTAGGCTTGTTAATAATTTGTTCAAAGAATAATTAAAATGAAAGCAGTGACTGCTGCTGCTTAAAAAAGGATGTATGTATATATTTTTTTCAATCTTGAGCTCTTGAAAGCAGCAGGACTGTGGGTGCATGAGCATTTTCGTCTATTCAATTTCAAAGAGAACCAATCGCACCAGTTGCACTTCTACACACGGTTGTTTCGCGCAAGTAAACGAGAGCACGTGCTTTTAACAGTCGCGCGCATAACATCAGCTGTGTGCGCGGGTAATCATCCTCTCATAAGGTATTTACCTGCTTTTGCTTGCGCGAACACAAATATTTTTGTCAGTCGTGCTGCTTCTCGATTCTAAGATCAGATTTTGGGCAATCCTTATTATCGAACCCTGCTTTTAAGAAAACTAAAATGTAAAAATTATTTCCAACCAGCCAAAGTGGCAAGTGGGAGCGGCTGTCTTACCGGCCAGAGTTGAAATCTACCCGCATTTGGTGGGTTGGCGGGTGTTAATGTAAAGCCCTGTTTGGGTTAACAGTTGGGGAGGGTGCAGACGTCAACAACTATCAATCAATCAATCAATCAATCAATCAAAGGTGTAGAGGAAGGTGTAGACGTTTATAACTATGATGGTTGGGTTTAGGGTTGGGGAATGTACAGACGTTAATAATTATGATGGTTGGGTTTAGGGTTGGGGAATGTGAAGACGTTAACAACTATGATGGTTGGGTTTAGGGTTGGGCAAGGTGTAGATGTTAATAACTATGATGGTTGGGTTTAGGGCTGGGGAAGGTGCAGACGTTAATAACTATGATGGTTGGGTTTAGGGTTGGGCAAGGTGTAGATGTTAATAACTATGATGGTTGGGGAAGGTGTAGACGTTAATAACTATGATGGTTGGGTTAGGGTTAGGGTTTGGGTTAGGGTTAGCCATCTTGTCAACAACGTAGTTTGGACAAGTGAATCTACATAAGTTAGGCCTCTACACCCTGTCTTACGGTCCCAACTCATTTAGTGAATTGTTAACATAGGGACACTTAAAGAACATAGAGAGATATGTCTACCTTGCCAGATGCAGTTTTCATCAAAGCAAACTCTCTGCCAGCTCCAATCAAGGCTGCTTCCTCATCAAACCCTGTGCCTGAGGACAAAAACAAACACACGCACCGCAAAAGAGACACCAAGTTACCATATTTAAACACTCACTTCCCTTTAAACATTGACACTGATGTACAAAGGTGTGTGCACAGGACTCACTGATGATATGAAGATCTTTCTCCAGGTCGAAGAGGGAAATCCCACAGGCATGAAGACACTTCCTGGCCAGTTTGAGCTGCAGCTCCTGCTGTAAAGCTGGGTCTGAGCTGGTAGCATAGATCCGCACCACAAAGCCATCCTAAATGAATCAAGAGACCATTTATGATCATATAAACGATGTATTTTTCTAGTGCACATACTTCTGCAGAAGAGGAAGCCAGTGGACGTGTATAAGCACAGTTATACGGTCATATAGTTAAACTGAGGCAGTAATAGGACGGTCTTTAGAGGTGATGTGTTGAATCTTTTCAATGCTTAAACACTTTTTGTCCCACCAAAAATACAAATTAAACAAGCAAGGACTTGTACTTTGACCCTGAACAAAAGATTCTTTGAAGATAAACATTTTAACTATATTCAGGTTTTGTTTACTTGAGCACCAGAGTTAGTTTGACAGTGACTATCAGTTACAGCAGGGCCAGTCGTGTTTCTTTTTTTTACTGTTAAAAGCATCCCCCATAATTGGCAAGACAAGTAACTCTTTTCACTGTTTTATTTCTTATGCAGTCTTGAGTGGCAAAAGCTTTTAACATCCAATCAACATATGAGCTTCTTGATCCGGGTAATGTCACACTTTTGCTTCCCTCCATTACAGCTTTGATACTTTGAATGCATCATTTCCGTGGCTGTTGTTTCAGGTTTGTGAGCTTTATTCATTGGCCCCGAGTGATCGTGCGTGTATTTGCCATCGCACATTTCAAGAGTCACCCTTCAGCCTTAAAGTTGTAATCACATTAGTGACATTTTAGGCAGTTTTTAAGGACAAAAAGGTCTATTGTCAATAATGTGGAGATGAATGAAGCACAGCCCACAAATACGTCATTTCAAAACCAAGCAGCTTGCTTTTGGTAAAGCTGCACATTTGTATGACCAACCTCAGATTGTGGTCAAATGAAGAGCCTTTTGTCATCATGTGAAATTACCAATTGCACAGATTCTCATTGAAATGACTGTATATGTACTGTAATCATACTTTAACCTAACATTCCATCTATATGTTTGAAACAGGCCATGCGGCCAGGTCGGCTGGTTCTGAACATTCTTAAGCACAGTCTGGTGATATAATATGATGACATACACAAATAAACATACCAAATATTACACTTAAACTAACAGTAGAGGGTGGCAGGTCTGTCTTATTGAGTGAGTCACTGCATCATTTGTATAAAAAAATACCTGAAGGATTAAAAAAATTAAACAAGGTACCCTAACCCTACTGGCGGCTAGCTGGTACTATTTATTTAAGTATAATCTGAAGCCCTTAAGGCAAAGTCCTTTCCATAGTGATGATGCTTGAAGAAATTCTCCATGTTTAAAGTCTTTGTGCCGGCAGCTAGCTCTCTGCAACTCTCACATGGTCACCCACTGAAGCTAAGCATCATGGCCTGCTAACCATCCCCATATCATAATTGGCTACATCATATATCATAATTGGCAACATTACAATTGGCTATAGCTCCTCTCCACTAATCAGCTGGTGTGTGGTGAGCGGTCTGGCGCAATATGGCTGCTGTTGTGTTATCGAGTTGGGTGCTTCACACTGGTGGAGAGGAGATTCCCCCCAAAAATGTGTAAAGTGCTATATAAATGTAAGAAATTATTATTATGAATAGATTAATGAGTCACTGACAAATTCATTTGGATCCTAAAACATTCAGGAACTACAATCTGCATCTTTTCACAAATGTTCAGCTCCGACTTTGAAATTTTTTTCTTGGCAAAACAGAGAACAACAGACAATGTTGTCAATATATCTAAACTTTAAATCGCTCAATTAACCTCTTTACTGTACCGTTGTGTAAAATACATATCAGATATTTGAGATCACACACAAACAATGAAAGAAAAGTGCCACTTGAGGCCAATTTCTACTTCTACGTCAAGTGCATGTGCTAGGTCCAGCACAGACTTCACACAATCTCACAATTCTCAAAAACAAGAACTACATGTTGGACAGTTGTTTACAGCTGTAATATGTTTGGGCAGGGCCAAGAGCCATAGGAGCGGGGCGAAACTGGTGATGGGAGTGTTAAGGTTCATATGGACAATTTTGTTTTTTGTTTTTTTTTATGCAAGGGTTTAGATTTGCTTTTGATACTGGTGGGGACCTAACTGAACTAGTTTTGGTGCTGCGAACATCCAAACATGTCATAAGAGGCTCTCATATGACAGTAGGGTAAGGCACTGCCAATCACAATGTACATTTACACTACCTGACAAAAGTATTGTCGCCTAACTTTTAGAGACACTTTTTAATTTTTATAAACAACAAATAATAACTTGACTTCTAGTTGGCATCAGAAGTGGCTTATTTGAAAGGCAAAGACCTCAAGAATATGCTCATTTTACCAAAATAAAATATGATCATGCCTTGATTTTTTAAACATGCCTTGATTAAATTAGGAAAGTGAGGTCTGGCTTTGCTTTTTTGCAGGACTCCCAGAGTTCAACAAGATTCTTTGGTTCATCTTCAATGGCTCCTCCATCTTACCCAGAAATGCTCAATAATGTTCATGTTAAGTGACTGGGCTGGTCAATCCTGGAGCACCTTGACCTTCTTTGCTTTCAGGAACTTTGATGAGGATGCTGATGTATGAGAAGGAGCGCTTTGCTGCTGAAGAATTTGCCCTCTCCTGTGGTTAGTAGTGTAATGGAAAGCACACGTCTTGATACCTCAGGCTGTTGATGTTGTCGTCCACTCTACAGATCTCTCGAATGCCACCATACTGAATGTAGCCCCAAACCATGACTTTGTCTTTACCAACTTGACTGCTTTCTGTCAGAATCTTGGGTCCATGCAGGTTCCAATAGGTCTTCTGCAGTATTTGTGATGATTAGGATGCAGTTCAACTGATTATTCATCGGAAAAATCTACCTTCTACCACTTTTGCATATGATCAACTAGATGTCAAGTTATTATTTGTTGCTAGGTAGTTTATGTTTGATAGAGGCAGGGCTCGAGTACAGATTGTGATTTAACCCTTTCTATACATCTACGTTATTGAGAGTTGACAAAGCATTATTTTATTTTTGGAGACAATTAAATGGGGGTATCACCTCCATCCATGCTAATTCTACAGCCTTGATTTTATAATTACAGTTGTTGAACGGTCTTTCTTCCTAGAATGAGTGTGAGTTTGAGCTAATTCTACAATAGTATTGCATATATTTCCAGCATAAACTCAAAACATGAGCACACTAAAACCCCTCATTGAACATAGAAACCCCACTGCCTACCAGCATTTCAGAAGAACTTTTGGAGAGAAACACAAACAGAACGCATAAAAATAAATGCTTACAAAGGTGTTGGCTATGTGCAAGGGATGCATAGTGGGGTATTGCAATCACTCAACCCTGAAGTATATATTGGACTTTATGCATGCAATGTACATACAAAGTTTGTATACTGATTTAATTAAATAAATAGTTGAAAAATTTAGAAGCCCTACATAATCCTTCTACTAGTGATGATGCTTAAGGAAACTCTCCATGCTTAAAGCAGGACTGCAACTTAATACCAAGCGGTTAAACTTTCTTGTGATGACTGGGCTTCTTCCAAAGCTCACCAGAATAGTCTTAATCTTGGAGGCATTGATACCATTAGAGGCTTTAGGCTCTAGGAGTGATCATGTGAAGGAGAATTTAACTGTCAGCATGCACACAGAATACAGACCGTCAAACTTACTGGGCCAGTTTCATCCAGAAAAGCACACACACTTCAGTTTAGGGTGTGTACACTTTGTTGAAACTAGGCTTGCAGTCTGTACATTTGTATGTGTGAGTGCATGCGATGAAAAAAGACACAAGATAAAATACTACTACCTTTGATTTGCTGCTGTTAATGAGATTGTAAGTGAGCTTTCAAAAAAGCAGATTCTTGCTCCGGGCAAAATCACACCGCAAAGATATGCACATTCCCTTCATCCAACCTCAAAGATATTGGCCACAGCAGTTCATAAAATTAACCCATCGCCTCTCGTCCCTTTTTCAAGGCCCATTCACACTATAGTGTCCCACGCTGCGAAAATCAATATTAGGGCACATATATTTTACAAAAAAGTGAAAATTGGTAGCGTTTGCGTTATTTTGAACAATTGTTTCTTCTGGGTTGAAAAAATATTTAGGAGCTACATCACAGCGATTAGATCCTTGAGTAAATTCCAGCGAGTAGACTGGCTGTCTGGACTGATGGGTACAATGTGACGTCTTTGAGCTTTCATCATTAATGAAAATACAATCAAGAGATCAGTGTCCTTTAATGTGAATGAGGCACAGTTTCATTAATATGCATGATATGGCTTCGAAGACATTTTTACCTGTTAAAATGTTCAGACGGGAAAGAGACGCCATGTGGTGTTGCCAACTGTAATTAAAACAATTACTAAAAGAAGAATTGTTCGGAGACATGGGTCATCAATGTTGCATTTAGAAATGTGCTGCAACGAAGGTTGTTTTCAATTCCCTGCTACGAAAGCACAGCTGGACTCACGTGTGGATTAGAGTGGTCTGCTAACACGCAACAAAAATACATTTGTAAGGAACATTTTCTACCCAAGACCTTTTCCCATCTGGAAATGGTAAAATCTGGATTTGCCACTCATCTTCTTAAAAAAAAAATACACAGTTCCAGTTGATTGTCCTGTCTCTACAGATTTGGTAAGTGTACAATCAGTTTTTCGTTGTTTATGTTTATTCAGAGGTAAAGTTAGTTAGTATTGCCAGCAATACTCTTTCAGTTTTTAAAGACAAACCTTAGTAAAAATGATTTAGTTACACAGTAAGTTACTAGTTCACAGTACGTTAATATCACTACAATATTATAGACTGAAAGATCTGCTGTAAATACTGCTCTCCGAATGTAAACCTTAATCAAATTATTACTGTCATTAAAGATTTTCGCCTAATTTTGTGACAGGATAGTCTATACACACACGTCTTTACCGACTGTTGCTAGTTATCGAGAAATGCAGAGGTTTTTTCTCCAATAAGACGTGTGGTATTAAACATTCCATTAAAACTACACTCTTCCAGTAGTTCCTTGCATCCAATATCTCGTTTGTCATGGGGGGCATGCATGAAATATTCCTGAATGAAAGTGAAAGTGCCAAACTGTAGTTAGAGTCGACAAATTAAGAATTTGGCAAAAAATTAGATTTTTTATGTCCATGTAAACATAGTCACTTTCTCTCTTGCGTCTGTGTGTTGTTTTGCCTGTGTGAAAATCAGCGCATGCTCAAACTAAAACTCCCCTTTACATGCAAATCCTTCCGTTTCGCTACTCGACACACCCACCTAAACAATGCTGGACTCACCCACTTTCCTGACTTTTTTTAATTTAGAGGTGTGAAAACACCCTGCTGAGACAGGGGGGGTTTGTGGCCCTTTAAAAGTATAACGGTACTCAAACTATAATAAAAATGGAAGAACATAGTCAACACTACCAAACACTATTTTCCAGCAGATGAATAATAAAATCCTAACAGCAAATGACCTGCTTTGCCTTGGTTTGAAACAGTTTTTTCATGATGAAGGAGATTCAAAATGTTTCAAGTACTGTTCACAAAAAAATTAAAACTTGCGTTAGTAATCGTGCTTACATTTGACATTTGGGAAAACAACACTGTTGCTGTTGTATAGAATATTACTTAATTATGGGGAATATAATAAGAAACAACAACCCATACTTAATATTGTATTACATTTTATTTGCCAGCAGTTGAACAATGGCTGATATATTTAAATATTCTATATTTATTTTTTCATTTATTTTTAATAGACATTTTCGCAGTATTTCCCTATATATATATATATATATATATATATATATATATATATATATATATATATATATATATATATATATATATATATATATATTAGGGGTTGAATGACTTTAGATTTTTGGTAGTCAACTTTTATGTTATTAAAGTCGAGCCGAAGTCAACTATCATCAATAAAACAAAAGATGCAAATTTTTTTGTATGTTACGAACTTTTGTGCTAAACAAGTATTGATGATAAAACAGTCTCTTACTACACTGATCATAAGGCAAAATAGCACCAACTTGCACTATATTCCAGACTTACTGAAGTTTTGTTGAATTAAATAAGCAAACAATGTAAATGAGTTATGACAACAATATGCTGCAGTGCTAGAAACTTGTATTACCGTCCGCTAAGTGATCGGAGATTCATTCACGGAGATTCATTCACAAACAAATAGCTCCCTCTGTTAGAATGAGAAGTGAAAGCAGGAGAAAGGGTGCGCTTCAGGACATGGATTAGCTCAAATTTAACAGAGAGAGGATAATACATTTCCATGCACACAATCGCTCTTTGTCGGCAGTGACTGTGTGGTCACTGGTCCATCAATGTAGAAAAGTAATGTCAAATTATAATTTTTCTAATGTAAAAAAATATTTGCATACTGACCAATGTTAAAACTCCTGATCATAGATAAATGTATATATGTGTAAATATCTCTGGCTCTGGATGGCCTGTCCTTCACTATACTTTGGTCCCACATTCATTTCAAAAAGAGCGCTACCCTGTACTAAAATGGCAGGTCCATTGACGCATTCTTTCCAATAGACAACAATAGTG
This sequence comes from Danio rerio, assembly GCF_052040795.2. Classification (NCBI taxonomy): domain Eukaryota; kingdom Metazoa; phylum Chordata; class Actinopteri; order Cypriniformes; family Danionidae; genus Danio; species Danio rerio. The sequence continues at coordinate 19,115,894 of NC_141029.1, forward strand.
TAAGCAACACCTAATGTAAGTATCTATGGTCTACGCTCAACAGCCAATCACCTTACTTTTCAGTGGTTGCGTAAATATGATTGGCCATCATCTGCATGCAGCGACTTAATTGGCATCTGATTAACAATTTAAAATTAATGTGACACTGACATCACAAAAATAACATTTTAAAAATGACTTTAAATAATCCGATGGCAGTTTCATTCAGTGAACCACCTTCGTGTGTAAAGCTGCTATGTAGTTCAGGAAAACCGCGTGATCTGTGCAGCACGACTAGTCGACGTCAATCAAAAAGCGTCACAGCACAGCAGACGATTAAAGTCAACACACCTCCTAATATATAGTTAAAGTCATAATTATTGGCCTCTCTTAATTATTAGCCCCCCTGTTTATTTTCCCCCAATTTCTGTTTAGCGGAGAGAATATTTTTTCAACACATTTCTAAACATAATGGTTTTAATAACTTATTTGTAATAACTGATTTATTTTATCTTTGCCATGATGACAGTAAATAATATTTTACCAGATATTTTTCAAGACTCATCTATACAGCTTAAAGTGACACTTAAAGGCTTAACTAGGTTAATAAGGTTAACTAGGCAGGTTAGGATAATAGGCAAGTTATTGTATAACGATGGTTTGTTCTGTAGACTATCGAAAAAATATAGCTTAAAGGGGCTAATAATACTCACCTTTAAATGGTGTTGAAAAAATTAAAAACTGCTTTTATTCTAGCCGAAATAAAACAAATAAGACTTTCTACAGAAGAAAAAAATATTATCAAACATACTGTGAAAATTTCCTTACTCTGTAAAAGATAATCTGGGAAATAGTTAATAAATAAATAAATAAATAAATAAATAAATAAAGGGGGCTAATAATTCTGACAACTGTATATTCAGCTTGAACTTTGTCATAATTACAATTACAATACTCTGCCATACACAATAAATAGCAGACATCTTCAGTGTGGCCACTAATAAAGTTATCTTCGTGGTGACTATCCTTGTTTTTAGGGGCCTTAACCATTTTTACACCCTCACTCCCCATCCCTCAAGTATGAATGAATGCAAAAGGAGATCTTCAAAGGCAGATATGCATATCACATCTCAGCCAGTGGGTTCAATACTGCCCACGTCCAGTGCTGCAGCCCCTCCCCTGCATATACACACACTCACAAAGGCACACACACACACACACACAGCAGGGCTGAAATCGGCTGAAACAAAGGAGATCAGGTGCTGCTGACAGCCACAATCACACCACTTGAGAAAAAGGCACTGATCATGTTTTTTTATGACTTGCAGGGAGAGAAACAAGCGAATCTGTTAATATGTAATGAGAACCGCAGCATTTGAAAACAGGCTGTTTATTTTGGATTGAGCAGTTCATGGGGTTTCTTGTGTTAATGTCCATCTACTTGCATTATAGTCCTACATAACGGTATGAACATGTTTGTTGACTGTATCTGTCAGTCAACTAGCAGCTTGGCAAAACATTAAAAAATCAAATATGAATAAGCAAATATTGAAATATTGATGTAAAATGTAGGTTGGCGTTCAATACTGACAAAAAATACTATCAATAATTGAGATTTTTTTTTTTTCTCAATGATGCAAAATATATTGATGTAGCCCATATAAATTAAACAGACTAAAATGACCTGGCTTTATGTAGGACTCACACAACCATTAAATCACAACCATTAATCCTTAGTTTATTCAGTAACAAAACAACAAATTGTTATGTGCTGGCTTTGTGTGGATATTAGTACTGTCAAACAATTAATCGCATTAAATCAAATTCAAAATAAGAGTTTGCATTTATATAATGTATGTGTACTCACTGTGTTTAAATACTGTGTAAATAATTCTAAAAATAAGAATATACACACACACACACACACACACACACACACACACACACACACACACACACACACACACACACACACACACACACACACACACACACACACACACACACACACACACACACACACACACACACACACACACACACACACACACACACAAATGTATCCTATACTGTTGGTGTCTTTTTTTCTTGATTGTATGTGTAGATTGTTATGCGTGAAATTACTGAAATCTCATGCAAATACAGAAATGCACTGCAAACAGCACAGACCACATTGAAAGTTTCAGGGGACTCTAAAAAGTTTATAGATTATTTATAAGATTTTATGGATATCCACTCCCACTGCAGAATCATCCAAATTAATCTAATATTATAAATTCTTTCCAAATAGAGATTTTTAATTTGGTTAAATTGTATTCATAGCGAAAATTCGCTAAATAAAAAAAATATCGCAATGCTAGCTTTTTCCAATATCGTGCAGCCCTGCTTCTAGATTTAAAATAGTACCCCATCAATGGCTGAAGCCACAAAAATTAGAGGGTCCAATAAACGGCATAACATATTTTCGATGGTCGAAAAATTGGTGCATCTCTAATATCAACACACTTTTAGATTCCTATAGTTGCACATTTCTGCGGTACGATTGGCTTTTAGATCAATATAGAGTAAAAAAAAAAAAAGGTCCAGCGTTTATTGTTATTGACATAAATTTTATCACGATGCAATATAATATTGTGTATCAGCCCTAGTTAAATACAGCATTTGGATCCTCACTTCGCTTTTTCTGCTTTGAACTACACAATGTATCGCAAGAGAACTATTGTACAAAACCAGAATCACGCATACCAAAATGTAATATGTTTAGAGCATGAATAAAATAAGTGTTGTGGATGGTGTTAAAAAGGGTCAACAAGTCGAGTGTAATTTTCACAAATAGATCTGACAGACTAGCAGACACCTGATTAACATCTCTCTCAGATGGCACGCAACCCAATTTCAGTTCTCTTTAGTAGCATAGTTTGTTTGAACGATCAAAAACACACAAAATTGTAATAATATCTGTATTTATGTAAACATAGCATGTATTACGGCTGGGCGATATGGGCAAAAGATCATATCTCGGTACTATTAGGAGGAATGACGGTATACAATATATATCCCATACTGGTTACATGAGAGTTAAAGCCTTTATTAAAACTTTATTAAACAGTTTTTGAGCAAAATATAACTGAAACACAGGGGTTTTCCCTACCTGTTATTATCATCATTATAATTTACATTCTTATATTGTTACTTGTTGAAAGAGTAGATAACAGCGAAATATTAAAATAGAAAAAGAAATTTTTGGCAGACAAATGCATGTTTTTTTATTCTACTTTTTTTTTTTTTTTAAGTTTTATTAATCGCTTAAACTACCAAGCATTTGTACACTAGGCACACACAAATCAAATTACGTCCTCCAGATAAGGGGCTAAAATAAATAAATCAATTAAACAGACTTGATAAATAAATACAATGATTAGAATATAATCGAAATTGACGTCAATACACAATAACAGAGCAGAACGCAGAGCTAAATGTCTTATAACATAAAGATAAAGAGAGACCATCGTGTAATAAATACTGAACTTATAATCAGTGAATATGAGGTGGTTTCACTTTCAAAATGTGGTATAAAATCAACCCATTTTGGTGTTGTTAATTCTTTTGAACACATTCAGGTGCTGCTTGTCAATTTGACAAGGTTTCTATTTTCGTTCTTGCTGTCAATTGAGGAAGAAATGATCAATAAAAGGTTTCTGATAAACTGCTGTGACAGCTGCAGACGTAGTGTGGCGCGCGTGCACGCGAAGGGGAGTCAGATTTGGATACAACACCGGCACTGCAAGTTCCTCCATGTCGCATGTAGTGATGGATCGCTCTTAAACGATTCGTTAATTTTAAACAAATCTTTTTGTACGACTTAGGGAGTGAATCATTCATTTGTGCATGCGCTCATTTGTGCAAGTGGAGCTCATGTGATACCTTGGAGGGGTCTGTTTCGTGCAGGATGCGCATGTGTGGCCTCAAACCATATCGATATGAAAGATACTGGATATGATCCCGCATTGCATTGGGGAATCATATTGATATATCCCCAGAACACGATATACCACCCAGCCTTAGCATGTATATGTGAACGAGGAACTTGAGGGAAAGAAAAATCTGACATTGAATTTATATGTTTGATTATTTATGTTATTTATTTTGGTGACATATAATTTATTTTAATGGTATTTCAGTTTCTATTCAGTTCAATTCACCTTTATTTGTATAACACTTTTACAATGTAGTTTGTGTCAAAGCAGCTTCACATAGAAGATCATAGTAAATTGAAACCGTGTCAGTCCAGTTTCCAGTGTTTAAGTTCAGTTCAGTTTAGCTCAGTTCAGTGTGGTTTAATAATCACTGCTGAGAGTCCAAACACTAAAGAGCAAACATTATTATACAACATTTGTTAATAATTATAGTAATTATTAATAATGCAATATTTTATTTAAATATCTTATGCATTGTGCAATATTTATTTTCATACAAGTAGGATATTTTGGTTTAAACCAAGTTGTCTTTAATAAATTAGAAACATATTTTTATTTGTCTATTTTTTTCTCATCAAAAATTTTTTTAATTTGTAGCTCAAAGGCTAAAAAGTGTGGGTCATGATCTGTTTAACCACTCCGGTCTAATAAGATGACGTGATGATTAAGATTATCATCAATATTGAGTATTATTAATTCTTTTACCGAGGGGTATAATTATTACTGACAAAAGTATGATATGAAGAACAAATACATCCTACAAAATAAATACATCATTGTCTGCCATCGAGGACCTAGTTGTTTACTAGATACAATGCATTGTGGAATTGCCTTCACCCTAAAAGGCATATATAATGCTGCCTACAATTTGGAATACTAACAAAATCTTTGAGTGAAACCACAGCTAACAATTAAGAATACTTACATCTTTGCAGGCTGCAATCTGGTTGATATATTCTCCGTCAGTGAATATGATGTTCTGTCCATCTGCTTGCAGACCTGGTAAAGAGAGAGCTATATTTAAAATGCTTTGAAATGAGCAGTTATTATTTAAAGTCTGACCTAACCTCAACTGAAACATAAAGACAGGGCAGGATATATAGTAGCCCCTCCTATTCTGAAAAAAAAATAAAAACAGCCAATAGTATAATATTTTTATCACAGCTCTGCCAGTGAGAGTGGTTGGGATCAAGCACATCAAACGGAAAGCAATCGAAAAATATTTGAAGGGGGCGGGACTTGTGAGATATTAGAGCATTTGATTGGTCAGAATATTTGATGAGAAACTGAATGATGAAGTGATGTCACAAAAATGACTGAGCCATTTAGGCGAAAAAGTGCACGTTTAAATGTTTATATCTTCTACATGCAGATTTTGTCACTGTTTTGGAGCAGACAAGCTTATAGATATCCTTAAAACAAACATACTGATTCAAACATCTAAAAAACATTATTTAAATTTTACGGAAGCTTTAAAGAACACCTATTTTACCTTTTTTTTAAAAAGATTTAACATGAGTCTTTTGTGTTTGTAAAGTTTCAGCTCAAAACACACATCAGATTATTTATTATAGCTTACAGAATATTGGAATTTTCTGCTTTAAACACAATGTAGCTGTTTTTGTTGCCTATGCCTTTAATGCTAGTTCATAGCACCCACCATTCCCACGTGCCTGTCAGAGTGTGCCTCAATCTCTGCCTTGGTTGCATCAGATAAACAGCACAGTGACAAACATGACGAAAGCAGATCTCACGTAATGTTTGTGAGAAATACTACAGTAAGAACTTTCCCAATGATTATTTAATGTATTTGTTGTGGAGTATTTCAAGCCTTTCTGCAACAATGACTACGTTTACATGGACAGCAAAAATTTGACAATACTCTGATTAAGAGTCTATCATGTAAACAGTGACTTTTGATTAATTTAATGAGATAAAGGTCATAATCGAACTTAATTTCTCAATTTAAGTCGCATTATTGACGTGCATTACAGACATGTAAATGCCTTAATCGAATTATTACCGTCATGTAGGACTTTTCGCTGCATTTTGCGACACACACACACACACACACACACACACACACACACACACACACACACACACACACACACACACACATATATATGTACACATACAAACACCCACGCAGCTGTTTGACACTCTTTGTACCTACCGAGTCAGTGCAGACCACAGACACCTGCATCGTAAAATGTTCTTCCATTCAGCATGTGGTATGAACTTTATACCGTAAAACAACAATCTTCCAGCAGTTTAGTTGCATTCAGTATCTCGTTTGTCACGGGGGGCATGCCCGAATGAAAGTGAAAGTGCCAAACTGCAGTCAAAGTTGACAAATTAATAATGAAACACCCGAAATTATATGAAACTCTGGAGGAAATGCGGATAGCACGGTGACGCAATGACGTTAATCTAAGTATGCGCTATAACATGTAAAACGGGATCAAGAAACATTCAAAAAGCAACTCATGTAAACACCTTAATCTTATTATTGTCTTAAGTAGAATAAGGCAAATAATTCGATTACTGATGTCCATCTAAACGTAGTCACTGAGTCACACACAATATCATAACAAAGTTCCCCTGATTTAACATCCACAAACAGGGATTGAAGCGTTTTTTTTATAATTTTATTGACATTTGGCTGTGGTTATAAAGACGGTAAAATCACTGTAATTCATTACAAACATGCAGTGTTTTAAAATGTTTTAAACTTGTAGAACTTGTTCTTGATCACATTTGAAGATGACTGATGATCACAGAGAGCCTAACAGATCTTTTAATCCCGGTTGTTTTGCGTAAGTCCTATCCTGTTGATATGATTATACGCATTACTACGGAGACCTGTTAATATGTGACTGTCAATCAAATTGGTGAGCGGGGAAATCACACTTCTACGTCACATTGCAGTTGGCACAAAACGAGAAGGATTTGGATCCTATATTAACGTCAGGAAATTAAAAAAAAAAAAAACTTATTGTGCTTATATGACCCTAATATGACTGTGGACACACTATACCTACAAAAAGTTGTGTCCAAACAGCTTTAAAAAGATGATTTTCATCATAGGCACACTTTAAATACAACAAAGATAATGTTCTACACATGCAGATTATTATTATTACTTTACTTTTCTTTACATTAACTTATCTATTGCTATTTACATAACATAAAATGAAGTCCAGTAGCTATTCAAATTCATTAATTCATTATTTGAATGAAAAAAAAAAAATTGCCCTGCCTTTAGCAAGCACTATCAAGTAAGAAAGGTGTTTGTACCAGGCACTGTGATGGTGCCCTCCTGCTCCAGAGTCTCTGGGTTGATCTTTATGGCTGCCATGTTGTGACTGTTCATGTCTCGATATAGCAAACAACCCTGTAAATAAATCAAGGCTGTTAGAAACACAGAATCACATTTTTGTAGTTTGAAGAGGTTAAAAGGTTACATTTAAGAGATAAAAATTTATCAATCCAACTTGTATAACATCTATACAAGTATGCTGACATTATAAAAGCAGAAAGTTGATGAAAAAGAAACATCGTTATAAGGCAAGAGGTCAATACCTGGGCGAATCCCAGCCATGACCTTTTCTCCTTACGGTTCCTGATACGTGATGTGGAGTTGTATACATGGCCCTGGAATCAATAGACTGTTATTAGCACCCACACAAACAAAATGATGAACAACCTGCTGTGTTAGCACTACATCATATCTACAACTCAAATCATCAAAAAGTAAATGAACAACAATTGAAATGAAGGTAAGTTAAAACTTAAAAAAATAATAATAATAATTTAAAGGCATAATTCACCCGAAAATTTTAATTATGCTTTTATTTAATACTATTTACTTGCACCAAAACAATTTGAAATGTTTTGCTCTGTAGAACACAAAGGAAGGTATACTAAAGAACATTGCATTGACTTCCATGGTGTTTTTCCTATTATGGATGTCAATTGTTAAAAGTTTCCATGTTCTAACATTCTTAAAAATATCTTCTTTTGTGCTTAACAGAATGCAAAAAAACTAACAGGTCTGGAAAAAAGTAAAGGGTAAGTAAATGATGACAAAATAAAATATTTAGGTGATTATTCCTTTTAAATGTAATATGTTTCTCAGAATCATGTTTAATTTGTTGTTGCAAAAAACTCATTACAGCCACCATATCAATGCATATTTGCATTACATTTTTATTCAAACAAACATTAAATACTGAAGACGGGTTTAGAAAAAGCATAATGAGTATGTAAAAAAGTGAACATGTTTAGCAAAATTGTCTTTTCGTCTTCATTTTTTTTTTTTAACTAAAAAAAGTGGGTTAAATTCCGAACAATTTTCTTGTTCTATTTATATTAGGAATACAATTAACACTTAAAAACCAAAATATAAAAAATGACAAAAAATATGAAAGTAAAAAGGTATTCAGCATGCTGGATCCACTCCCTGTCCAGCTGTAGTCACTGTACAGTGTGAAGTTGCTTTCACACAGGACCCAGAAAGTGTTGCCCTATGAAACCTGTTCATTTTAATCCATTTTTTCTGTTCATGTACACATATCCATAAAGTATCTATGTATGTAACGCACATGCTCACCGGAAAAGAAAAGTCAGCCAAATAATGCAGGATATATCTATGTAGTACACTTGTTTCTGCTGCTTGCTAGAGCGCTACTGTGCTGTCATGTCAAGACGGGTAAAATGGGTAAATCTCTCAAATCATTCACTGTCAATAACATTTTACTGTCAATAAACAGTTGGCTTGTATTTTTTTATTATTAATTTCATTTAAGTTATTGAGTTGAATATAAACATTTACTTTATATTATTTATTAAAATAATAAATAATAATTACAAAGCATTTTTGCTTCAGTTTTTAGCTAAAAGTGCAGCCAGAATTTTCATTTCGATGCGTTCCAAATTTACCTTAATTATTTTTGAGGTTTAAACATTGATTGGACAATTACAAGAGAAATTGTGCATTTAAATTTTCTCATGTTCATTAACATTAATTTTGTGCTATAACCAGAAATAAAGACAGGTTCAGTTCACTTAACATGATTGAAAATGTTAAATGTTAAACCCAAAATTGTTTATGTCTTTCTAGCAATCAATAATTTGATACTCCAGTCTCTCATGATATTTAACATCTCTAAACTGCATTGATGATAAGCTAATTAAAAGATGCCCTCACCCGAACGGTGCCGCTGTATCCTGAGCCTACTTTGTAGAGGCCATCTTTACAGAGCAGGTAAAGAAAGGAACCATCTGTTTGAAGAAGACAGTGTTCGTCGTCATCGATGTTCACCTCCTTCAGAACCCATTTGTTCATCAGTGCAGCTCGCTTGATGCCATTTCCGAACCATTCCTGGATCTGAATCTTCCCCACCAGAACCGCCTGCACACTTCTCTGTAGTGCATTCAGGATTGTTGGAACCTATTGATTGCACAAATACAGTCAGGTCAGATAGTTCATGAAAATTAGGCCTACTCAATTATGGAAAAAAACAATCGTTATTATGCATATCCACCGATCCATTAATTAAATCCATCCATCCATCCAAGAATGGGACAAGGTAAAAAAAAACTAACAAAGAGACAAAAATCAATCTTCCATTCATTCACCAATCTATCAATCCATCCATCCATCTAGTAAACTATCTATTCATCCATTCATCAATCCATTAATCAATCAATAAATCTGTTAATGCATACATCCATCAATCAAATCTATCGATCAATCAATGCATCATGAATCAATCAACCAATCAATCACTCAATCTATAATGGGACAAAGTAAAATAAAATAAATAAATAAGAGTTAATCATTAATCATCCATCCAACCATATAAAACTATCCATTTATCAATCCATCTATCTATCCATTCATCTATCAATACATCAATCAATCAGTCAACCAATACAATCAATTCATCAATATTCTGTCAATTCATCCATTAATGCGTTAATTAATCCATCAATCCATTCAATCAATCAATCAATCAATCAATTAACCAATCAATAAATCCATCAATGCATCCATTAATCAATCTATTTATTGATTCACCAATCAAGCAACCTATCTATCCATGAATCAATCAAATGCATCCATTTATCAATCAATCAATCAATCAATCAATCAATAAAGAATGGTACAAAGCAAAAAAAATAACAACAGTCAATCATCCATCCATCCATCCATCCATCAATCAATCCATCAATCAATCAATCAATCAATCAATCAATCAATCAATCAATCAATCAATCAATCAATCAATCAATCAATCAATCAATCAATCAATCAATCCATCAATCAATCAATCAATCAATCAATATACCATGAATCAATCAACCAATCAATCACCCAATCTAGATAGGGACAAAGTAAAAAAGAGTCAATCAGTAATCATCCATCCAACCATCTATTAAACTATCCATCCATCTATCCATTCATCTATCAACACAACAATCAATCAGTCAACTTATATAATCAATCATCCATCAATATTCTGTTAATCCATTCATTAATGCATTAATTAATCCATCTATTCAATTAATCAATCTATCCATCAATCCATCCATTTATCCATTAATTAATCAATCCAATCAATCTATCAATCCATTAACCAATCAATCAGTCAATGCAGCCATCCGTCAATCCATCAACCATTAAATCCATCAATCCATCCATGTATCAAATCCATCAACCAATCTATCAAATCCCAGTAAATAAAGTTGTTATTACACCTATACATTTGGGGGGGGGGGGGGGGGTTACATTTCTTAAAATAAAGAATGAAATATATAACAAACTGTGGAAAAAGTTACAAAAGTGAGCAGTGAGCGATTTAGTTTTTGTCTTATATCTTTTTATTAATAATAATAAACTCTGTGAGGCTCAGAACATGCAAACAACAGCACAAATTCTCTGTCGTGCTTTTAAAAACATAAATGAATTGATTACACTTCAACAAATGGGGCAAGTCTCATGATGCAAAAGTCACGTTACATGATTTCATTGAGTCCCTCGTGAAACTCAGCATTGTGAAGGAACAAATGTAAACTGCTGGAAAGGGGGCGAGATATGATGCTTTTTTAATATAATCTTTAGAGGCCAAAATCAAATTTGCATTTTGATTAATTGTAATTAATAAAAGAAAAGCAAATACTAATAAAAATACAAGTTTACCAGTTCAGCATTGCATGCCAATTTGGACTTTAAGCAGAATCAATATAACGATATAGCTCTAGCAAGGACAGCTGTTCCTTTATATCACTTTATTTCAGTGTAGTCAAAGAAATGTGTCATGCTATGAGAGTAATAACTAAAAAAGCCTTGGTGGACAATCCTGTGAGCAACAAATATTGAGTCTCTTTGACAAATACTGTAAAATGTGAGCAAATCTTTTTTTCTAATGTGTATAAAATGCGTGTGAGATTACAGGAGGCACTTCTGGTCATTTGGAATCACAAGGCTGTGCCACAAATAATCCTCTTCAGTTTAACTGAATGAGCTGGACATTGTTCTCCAGTTCATCTGATGTCAGAAGTAAAATGTAACGCATGGTTATGTAAATGTGCCATTGCATATCAAAAATATCTATGACAAGATCTTTTCAGTCTGCATTAAGCTCCTCCTGTACTGTTCCTGCATTTTTGCTTCTAATTCTACGGTAAAAATGTGGAAAATTGCATTTTCTTCATATTTGTAGACCACTTTTCCAAATTAATTTGCAACATATGCCATCATAGAGTTCGTTCATCCAAAAATAACAATTCTATCATAATTTTCTCAACCTTGACTTGCTTTAAAAGTTTTTTTTTTTTAACTTGGTTTTGTTCTTTTGAAAACAAAAGAAGATATACTGAAGATTGATGGAAACCTGAAACCATTAATATCCATAAAAACAAATACTATGTAAACCAATGGTTATCGCTTCAAATATTCTTCAATTTATCTTCTTTTGTGTTTCAAAAGAACAAAAGAAACCAGCAAAGATTGAGTAAAGAAGACAAAATGATAACATTTCGCTGGTATCTAAACTTGTATCAAATTCAGTACTCAGCTTATATAAATACACCCTTCACAAATCTAGCTATTAAATTCATATTTTTAATAGGAAGCTGTGCAATATTATATTTATGCAAATATAGTACATTAATTTAGTCAGTAATGAAGCCAAATCTGCAGCTTATCTAACAAAATAACTTACAATAACGGTAAAAAAATCCAAGGTTATAACAGTTTTGATTTTTCATTAGTTTTAGTTGTTGTTCATTTTGACTATTTGGTTTCAAATTTAGTTAGTTTTAATTCTTTTTTAGAAGTAGATTTACTTATTTTTATTGGTTTCTATATTTTGAAATTGCTTAGTTTTAGTTTAGTTTTTATTTAGTATTAGTTTTAGTTGCAAAATTAGTTTCATCTTAGTCAATGTAAGCCCTTTTGCGATGGTGTACGTGATGTTACATTTTACATACAGCTGCCACATGCACAGCTGACAGCATCCTGACAATTAAATAAAGGAATAAACAGAAGCTGTCGTGCATTAAAATGTGTAGATCTGGCAAACGCTGTTACCCGCAAACTCTGTCACACTGGCTTTTTGGTGAATGCTTTAGTCATTTTCATAGCGGACTTTAACCCAATGGAAGTCTTTTATCCACTCTTTGAAAAGTGTAAACAGTGGATTAACATTCACCAAACGATCACTAATAAGATGTGCCATTATGTGTAATTTTAGGTGGTTTCTAAAACAAAATCTGTCAGCGTTTTCATTCTCTCATCTTGAGCGGTTTACATGTTTGCGGTTGTAGCTCTCCCTGTCATCTGAGAAAAGGCATCAACTGAGTGATTGACAGATGATATTAACCAAACCGTTCATGTTTAGTTCTAAAGCAGCGGACCAATCAGAAGAGATTGAAGGCGGGGCAAGCACTGCGGGCTTTGTTTACTGCAACAAGTTGAAATGACAACTGTTTCAAACTTTACCTGAGAGTTTTCGTTGCTAAGATGCATTCTGCATGAATGTCTCCTAAATTTGCGCACGTAATGAACATTTTGCAGTGAAAACCGGTCGCAAGCCATCAATTTTATGCACTCGCATCAATGCTCCCAAATATATTTTGAGGTCGCATAGATAGAATTTCGGGGAAAAAACGTCGCAATTTTGAGCCCTACATAATTTTTTTTTTTTAAACCTGTATTCAGGACACATGAACACTATCATCCGCTCATCCTCAAATTCTAATACAACAGCCCGCAAGATAGCAGGCCTACCTACCTACGAAGTACCGTTCGATGTGTGCAAGGGTGCTTCTGGGAATATATACAAAGTAGTGATATGAAGTTCAGATCTTTTTCGTGAACCGGATGATGACAATCCTTCCATGTTAGGGCTCAACATATCAAAAATATGTAGTTAGCTATCTTAATTTCAGTCAGTTAAAACATCTTAACAACTTAAAAGTTTCTTAAAATTATGTTTTGAAGACCAACTGAAGCATGATTCATTTATTTAAATTCCATTACGAGTTTCTGTTATTAAATAAATGTACATTCCACCAGATCCTCAAATGGGTTTACCCGGGCTGAAGTCGTTTACTGAAGTTTAGTTTAGTTAAAGCAGGCTGCCATGTACTGTTTATGTTCAATTCACTGAATCAAACATGTGCGTTATTATAATTTCACCCATTCTCAAATCCAATCTCTGTGACTGTCTTATTAACACGAGAAATTGGTTTATTTAGATTGAGAGGAGGGTGAGAGGAGGGCATGTTAAAAAGTAAGTCTTTGTAGATAAGTGCTTACTGGAGAGGTGAATCGCTTCAAATGATTCAGTTCAATTTGGTGAACTAGTTTAACCTGTTCTCTAAGAAGATCTGGTTAAAAAGAATGCTTCGTTCTCGATCAGATTCACTAATACTGAAATAAAACCCATTACTTGAGACAAATGTGTTAAATTAATATTTTTAAGTCTTTGCTCGGGTCGCATTTAATACTGTCACCGTGCTGCTGTCATGTCCAGTCGTTGTTTTTGTCACAAGAAAAACAGCGAGGACTGCCAAGAGGAGGATTGGTTTTATCTGGCCAATGGCCTCAGGACTACAGCCTCTGATGTGCCGTACGAGTCAAACACCTGGCGTAAAACTGGCATCTAAAAGGCTTATGTATTGAAAACATTGACAAAGATGAAAACGAAGAAAGTTTAACTGTATAAAAACTATTAAATATGTTTATTAAATACAAATTTAAAAAAAGAGGAAAAAGCAAAAAAAAATATTAGCAAAAAAATGTAGGTTGTATTTTTTAATTTTTTGCAATATTTTGCTTGAATTTAATTGCATTATCTTTCAATTTCTAAATATGTCTGGTGATTAAAATATTATTTTAATAAATATTTCTGTTTAAAAAAATATGTTTTGTGTAAATGCACCAAAATACATTGCCTATATCCACTAAGAATTAAATAACAATCTTCATTTTCTAAACAAAGTGTTCTCTATTATGCTGAGGACTGTAAGTTATTTTTTTTAATTATTAAAATAAAAAATGTATTTATTTTATTGGATTTATTTCTATAGAAAAAGTTTCTACAATTTTGAAGAGGATATTTAACACTGTGATAAAAAAACAAGACAGTCCACCATTTTAGAGACATGGAAATAAATACTTCTGTTTTTTCACAGTTAGTAATTGGTTGTCATCCAGACTGATGGTGTTCAAACAATTTAGTCATTTTATCAGGCTATATAACTGAAATATATAGTTGAATGTCATCTGCATAACAATAATAGGAAATGCCTTCAAAATCATTTATCGGCTGACACAAATTCTGACCAAAAAGCAATAAATCCAAAATGGAGCCCTGGGGAACCCCACAGGACTGCTGTTGATGAGGTATAATTTTGTAGAAATGTTTAGAAAATCCAAATCGGGGGAGTTCTGAGAGATTCCAACCTGCTGTCTAAGACTCTAAACTTACATACAGTGATCAACAATATCAAAAGCAGCAATGAGATCCAATACAGAGCATTCTCCTGAATCACTTTGCATTAAGAGATCATTAAAAACTCTGAGAGGGCAGTTTCAGTTAAGTGCATACGACAAAAGACTAATTGGAATTTATCTAACACATTATATCCATCTAAAATGGCTAAGTGCTGATCATCTACTACTTTTTTTTGCTTTAATATGTACCTGTGAAATACAGTTGAAGTCAGATCAAGACTGATAGATCTATTGTTTGCGGTGGAAATTTAAATGTTTTATTAGACCCTAAATTAGATTCCTTACATTGTACAACCCAGCTAACGAACCCCTTAAGAAAACAAATAAACACAATGGTAAAATAAATGGGTTTGATTGATGTGTGGAAATACTTCCATCCAGGCCAAAGAGAAAAATTAGGCAAAGATTTGAAAAATTTGACAAAGACAAATTTAGAATTAAAAATTGTAACATAGCATTAATCGATATATCTGATCACACTTAAATATTACTCTACCTACCTTTGAAACTCTGACATCTGAACAATATCGCTATTAGGGAACAAATAGTAGTTGAAAAAAAAATTATATTGAGCAGAATGATAACGGATTAGTCTCCCTAACTATATTATGGGATGCTTGTAAAGCTGGTCTTCGGGGTAAGATCATTGCTACTACATCTCAACTAAAGAAATGTAGGCTTGAAAAGCTTGACACACTTAACAAAAATTTAAATAGATTAGGAATGGAGAATAAGAAAGGCCCTAACAAAAATGTATACCAGGAAATTATGAAAATTAAAACAGGAGTAAGATTACCTTTAAACCCAGGAAACAGAAAAAAAAATTGTGTTTTTAAAACAAAAAATATTATGAGTATGGTGGCAAAGCAATGAAGTTATTGGCTAGAAAGTTACGCAAACCACAGGTCGATACAACAATACAGAAAATACAAGTCCCTATATTAAAACAGCTATTTCCTAAATCAGAAGATATCCAGAAAGTGCTTGAAAATTATTATAAAAAACTGTATACACAAAAACAAAAAGTAGATCATAAAAAAAGTCACCTCTTTTCCTATTTCTTTAAATCTACCGTTAATTAGCAATAACTGGAACGCTGAACTATCCGCAGATATAACAGAGGAGCAAATAAATAAAGCGATATCCAAACTTAAAATAAACAAGACTGCGCAGACTCATGAGCTCTCATGCTGCTGCATATAGTGCAGCATATAGTGAAGCGCTAGGTCTGTAACAGTGCATGTATTCATCCCGAAAATCACAGTGTAATGATCACGGTTCAGATACGTGCCCCCACGGCGAATACATACATTAACAAAGACCAGTGGTTCCAATTTTTTCGTGGTTTACTGAAAACTTGCTACACGTAAGTAGAGGCACACAAAACTAGTCTTACCTCCATGTTCTTCAGATTGGTCCACTTCTCTGAAACTGACAGTATAACAATAAAAGATTTCAGTTTTGAAGCTTCAATTATTTTCTTTTCGGCTTAGTCCCTATATTAATCAGGGGGCGCAACAGTGGAATGAACTGCCATTTCATCCAGCATGTGTTTTACACAGCGGATGCCCCTTCAGCAGCAACTCAACACTGGTAAACACCCATACACTCTTACAATCGCACACACAGTAATACACTAAGGCCACTTTAGCTTTTTTAATACACCTATACTGCATATCTTTGGACTGTGGGGGAAACCGGAGCAGTTTTGAAGCTTAAAGAATCTTAAATTTATACATATTTATTGTTTTTCCATAGTTTTAGGAGAGAAATGAAATAAATTTTTAACTATGAATTCCTAATAAGTTTCCTGATTATAAAGTTTTATTTTTAATCATGGTGTTTAATTTGTATTTTGGTAGTTCTGTTGTACCAAACCGTGACGCCAAAACTGAGGTACATACCGACCTGTGACTCCAATGTACCTTTACACCGATATGAAGGACACAATTTTTTTTACATTTATTTTTATATTATTATAATGCTTTATAAACTATGCTGCAATTTTGACAAAATAAATAGGTATATATACATATATGTATTTTTTAATCTAAGAAAATGTATTAAAACAAAAAAACACCTTATACAGTTTAAGACTATACACGTTTTACAGGACCCAATTTAGACTGTTTAAGCTTGGGTTAAAATCAACACCATTTTGTTAGAGATGTAAGATTGAGAATGGTGATTTAGTTCATGCTCTGTGGTCTTGTTCAAAAATCCAGGAATTTTCGAAAAGAGTTCATGATAACATCAGTTTTTCATATTTCAATATGCTCTAGATTGTTTGTACTAGGTCAGGGGTCGCATGCGGCTCTTTAGCGCTGCCCCAGTGGCTCCCTGGAGCTTTTTCAAAAAATGTTTGAAAACGGAAAAAGATGGGGGAGGTAAATATATTTTTGTTTTAATATGGTTTCTATAGGAGGACAAACAATCTTAACGTTTTCCAATGCTGTAAAAGTGTGTAGAATATTTATTTTCAACATTTCTGTCAACGAAGATTTGCGTCATAGCCTGCGACACACGGAATAGGCAGGTGGCTGTTGTAAACTATCCGGCGGCTGTGTGATGCGCCATGGAGCGTTAGCTGTCTTTGCCAAAGATGTACAACGGGGCACGCTCTCTCATTTTCCCTCCCTGAGAGAATTCAAAGAAGCCCATCCCGATCACTCACTCAACGGTGATTATTTACAAGGTGCGATCGTTGATATGCAAACTGCATTTGGGAGCAGATTTTGCGAGTGGCGAAAGGAAAAAACGAGACTGTCTTTCCTTGTCACACACCCCTGGAGATTGACCCTTCCTTGTTGAGCACATTCCCAGTAAGGGGCACGTTCATTTTGATGTTGTTTTTTTGGATCCTCAAAATAAAAAACATCAAAAATCTGATTTCTTTACTGCATTTCTTTAATTTCATCTAAGCAAAACATGATGCATTAATATTGTAATGAAGTTAAACTTAAACATTAAACATAATTCATTAATATTGTAATGAAGTTAAACTCGAACATTAAACATAATTCATTAATATTGTAATTAAGTTAAACTTGAGACGGCATCGTACAACAGAGTAGTCACGTGGTGCGTCATTCTCTACAGGATGCACTGCAGGGAAAAAAAAACATTTAATCATGAAGGCTCAGTATGTATTTGTAGCCAACTAAATCATTTTTATAGTAGGCTAATATAGCTAATATAAATACATACAGCATGTGTTGCCTTCATTATAAGGCTTATATAAGGCTTTTAATTTTTTGCGGCTCCAGACATATTTGTTTTTGTTTTTTTTTGGTCCAGTATGGCTCTTTCAACATTTTGGGTTGCCGACCCCTGTACTAGGTGGAAGGACAGATAATGAACTAGAAGATAACAACATAAAATCCTGGGTACAAACCAGCTAATTGACTGGCAGACAAATAATTCTTAGAAGCAGGAAATCAGAAAATGCCTCTTCCATTCAAGAATGGAGAGTGGAACTGGCAAAAGTAGCTGCTTTCGAAAAAATGGCTTACAAATGGATAAGCTAACCCTATTTTAAAAGAAATGGTCCAAGTACTTAATTTGTTTAAGAACAGTAATAAATGTAAGAGAAATATACTGATTGAGACAATATAAAAGTGATATGTTATTGATTTGCTTCCTTTGTTCCCTTCTTTTTTCCCTTTTCTTGTTGTTGTCCCTCATTTTAATTTTCTTCTTATTATATAAAGATGGAGACTTTTATTGTCTCTATGTTGGTCACATCAAGATTTTAATGACCTTAATGGAGTACTAGGGAGCAGCCAGGGGTGGGTTTGTTAACAGGGTAAAATGTTGGTTCTTTTCAGTTTTGTATTCTGTATTTTTCTATGTAATCTGTGTAAAAATTAATGAAAAATTGCTAATCACTAAAAAAATTTATTGAACATGTAAAATTTGTCCAATCCTTACGGAACCTTTCATTAAATTTTCTTAAAATTTTTTCAGACCAAAATAAGAAAAGTGGACAATGAAAATCAGATTTTTAACTCTGCTTGGTAATGTGAATTTGCTTTTATGGAGGTGTAAGAGTCTAAATTATAATAAGAATTTGTTCATATGACAAAATTTGTCTTTACAACCAAAGAAGGTCCATACTGACTCCAAAGGCAGAGACTCATTAGATCTTGGCCAGGTGTGTGGACTTTGGGGGGTTTTACAATGTGGTCACATGTTGATAGGTCAGTTTGAATGTCTCGTTATTTGGGCTTTGGTCACATGGTCAAGGAAGAGACAAAATAGGTGGTAAACTCTGCTCTGCCTCCTTTCCTGGTCTGCTTCTTTTCCTGGTCTGCCTTTTTCCCTGGTTTGCATCTCTCCTGGTCTAGAGTCTATCTTCCCTGCCTCTTTGAGGACACTTACTCATCTGTCTCTCTCTCCCCCCTGTCTCTTTTAACTTCATTTTTAAATTTAAGTTGGGTACAATGTATATAATATGTTTTATCATTTACTATATTACCGTTTTATACAGTTATTTTGTAATTAAAACAGTTGTAACCTAGAGAATTATTGTCTTAATTTTTCTCATTAACAAGTATTTGCAAATTACTTTTCATTTAACATCAACACTTAATTGCTCCATGCTGCAATACAATACAATCATATAATTTTAATGCTCTCCCACAATTTTAGCTATTAATACAGCCATTTTTTTTCCGTTTTTGGTATAAGTTGCAGAAGAATGGTTTGACTAGAAATGTACAGTTTTTTTACTATCAATACTGATAACTTTTTAGTCATTCAGCAAAACTACAGTTCAAACCGCTGTGGTTAAAACCCATTCTTACAGAAGCACATGGAAAACAATTGTGTCTCGTCTGTCAAAAGCCTTCTTTAAACAAATAAAATTGGATGGATGGATACTGTAGAAAGACAGGTAGGTAGGTAGGTAGGTAGGTGGGTGGGTAGGTGGGTGGGTAGGTGGGTGGGTGGGTGGGTGGGTAGGTAGGTAGGTAGGTAGGTAGGTATGTAGGTAGGTAGAGAACAGAACCCTGGCACAAACAGCTCAAAAGATTATTTTGACTCAAAATAATTATTATACAAATAATTGATTTGAATCAAGTCTAGCAATGACTCATTAACATGACTCATTCAGTAACATTTCAAAATGTTACCCTATTTTAAATGACAAACCTCAGAGCACAATGATAACAATGTGGTAACCGAATGGTTGTTCTCTTATGCAATACAGCCCTTCTCTGCACTTGCTGACCTGTGCCTAATCATTCACCACAAGGACAGCAAGCCCCTCTTCAACCATTTCAAATTAAATACCATAATTTTCCCTGTTCAATTTCGATGTTGATATTTATGTCTTTGTAAAACCCGCAACAGAGTTCAGCTGATGACAGTATTGCACTTTAATGAGCGATGCAACACATGACAAAGAGGTTTATTGATATGCTAAAACATCGATGTAATTGCTTTAGATGACTCTACGGTCAATAATGACATTTCGTTTTATTGCAGTAGCTCTCCAGAGGATTAGGTACACTTAGTCACCAGGACAAGGTATTGCTAGATACCTTAAAATGTTACCTTAAAATAGCTTCAAACCACCCATGTCAGTAAGTCAACTCCAATCCATGATTTAATTATGGCTTAATGGAAATCCATTTGTTTACTTTTTCCAACTAGAAATAAAATGGAAGTAAAGATCTTTTATGTACACTACCTGACAAAAGTCTTATCACCTATACACGTTTTAGGATCAACAAATATGACTTCTAGTTGATCATTTGCTATAAGAAGTGGCTTATATGATTATTTTGCCAAAATAAAATATGATCATGCATTGATTTTTAATTATTTAATTAGGACATAAGGATCTGACTTTGCTTAGACAAAAGTCTTGTCACTTAACATATATAATGTACAGTGGAAAAAATAATTAATATTGTGTATGACTCCCGTGAACTTGGAGGACTGCATCCATACTAGAGCTGCAACAACGAATCGATTAAATAGATAAAAATCGATTACCAAAAAAGTTGGCAACGAATTTCATTTAACCACCCAATACTTATTTTATGAATTAGACAGGTAAATACACACAAGTACTAGTAACACAATACATTTTGAGTTTGTGAAACACACAAGAAAGTCTATGGAAGTCTAACAATCCATTCAAATATAATTTGCTGATGTGTTTTATTTATATCATAAAAACTTAAAGGTACTCTTCTCTAATTTCACCAACCACTTGCATGTATTTGGGGAGTAACTGATGAATTTACGTGCTGAACCCTGCATGTACCCTTAAATGAATGAGGCAAATGCGCGGCCACAAGTAAACATGCCCATCTCAGTTGGCATAAGACAGACCAGTTATTTGTCTGTTTTAGTGATGTACGCAAAGGTGCTGCACTTTCTAAACAGAGACTAGCACATTGGCTGACAGAAGTTATGTTGCATGCATACGAGTCTACAGGACAACCTGCTCTATCATGTTCATTGCCGCTCTACACGTGCCATGGCAACTTCTTAGGCGGCATTCAAAGAGGTGTCGCTTTCTGAAATTTGTGCGTCAGCAACATGAAATTCGACATGTATGTTTTCATGTTTTTACCGACTGAATGTGACTCCTTTGCCAGCAGTGTGTGCTGCAGTGTTGTCTGCCTGCCTGAAAGCTTCAGAAAAGGATTTCTCGTGACTGCGTAGGTATTCATCTTCCACTAGTGCTTTCAGCACTGCCTCTGGCGGTCTGGAGCGATAGGATATAGAACGCTGGTTACTGACGTAACTGTGGTTCTATGACTAAGTGAAAGACCGCCAGAGTCTCTGGTCACTCGGCATTGCGAGAATGATCAAAGAGATAGAAGTGACGTGCTGAAGGGTTATTATAGCTCAGGGTACGCGCCAAGTCATGAGGTGACAACTAGTTATTCGATTCTCGGTCAAGCGCGAGCATGAGGGGTTTTCCACTACTGCTTTCAGCACTGCCTCTGGCGGTCTGGATGATAGGAAATAGAACTACTTATTATTTTATTATTATTATTATAACAGCTCAGGGATGTTCAAAGAGCAACATGTTTGTGCAATTTCTAAAGATTGTAGTTGTTTTTGAAAGAACGGTTGGAAATTAATGCTTTTCTTGTTTTTTTTTATATCAGATTCATCAATTAATCTAAAAAATAATTGTCAGATTAATCAAGTATTAAAATAATTGTTAGTTGCAGCCCTAATCCATACATTTCTGCAATGACTCAAATAACTTATTGATGGTCATCGGGAGTGGCAAAGGAAGCATTCTTGCAGGACTCCCAGAGTTAATCAAGATTATATGTTTTCATCTTCAATGCCTCCTCCTTTATCTTACCCCACACATGCTCAGTGTTCATGTCTGGTGACTGGGCTGGCCAATCCTGAAGCACCTTGACCTTTTTTGCTTTTAAAAACTTTGTTGTGGAAGCTGAAGTATGAGGAGCGCTATCCTGCTGAAGAATATGCCCTCTCCTGTGGTTTGTAATGTAATGGGCAGAACAAAAGTCTTGATACCTCAGGCTGTTGATGTTGCCATCCACTCTGCAGATCTCTCGCATGCCCCCATACTGAATGTAACACCAAATCATGATTTTTTCCTTCTGCAAACTTTACCGATTTCTGTAAAAATCTAGGGTTCATGCCAGTTCCAATAGGTCTTCTGCATTATTTGTGATGATTGGGATGCAGTTCAACAGATGAGATTATTTATCAGAAAAATCTACTTTGTGCCGCTTTTCCAAATAATCAACTAGAACAGTGGTCACCAAACTTGTTCCTGGAGGGCTGATGTCCAGCAGATTTTAGCTCCAATCCTAATCAAACACACCTAAACAAGTTAATCAAGGTCTTACTAGGTATACTTGAAACATCCAGGCAGGTGTGTTGAGGCAAGTTGGAGCTAAACCCTGCAGGGACACCGGCCCTCCAGGATCGAGATTGGTGACCCCTGAACTAGAAGAATGGTCAAGTAATTATTTGTTGCTCTTACACCTGAGATTGACAACAAGACTTTTGTCAGGTACTCATACTTAGCGAACGTTAGCAAACACATTAACTAATGGACCATTTTTCTAAAGTGTTAGCATCAAATCAAAAGCTCACATCAATTCAGCCATTTAAATAAGTCAACAGAGAGTCATCCAACACAGCAAACAAAATAGCCAAAACGCATAATGTGGTTTCACAGAAAGCTTCAATGACAATAGTCTACTGATACCAAATTACCTAATTATACCCTTTCCAGTTTAATTCTGAACAACTTCAAGTTAGACTTGCGCACTGTAAACCGACAGAGCGACAAATCAGATATCAGACTTTATGCAAGCTATGCAAGTTACTCATGCTCCATTTAGGCTGTAGTTACCTTGGCAACAACAAATGAACTTATCTGATGTCTGAACCAGTGTGATATTATTAATAGAGAGCATTTAGAAAGACTGAAATAAGGGGCTAAAAGTTGACATGCAAATCATGCAGACGACAGAAGATGGGAGTTATTGGCTGAGGGACTCTGCGTTGACAGAATAATACAATAAGGACAGGAAATAAAAGGGATTTGACATTTTCAGGCAACTCAATTGCTGACCTCCACATGCAGCCTCAGTTCTGCTATCGTATACTGATTGATGAGAGGCAATTTGCTGTCATCCTTACTTCAGATGGAAGGCAGCTATTTAAAACCGACTACAACCTTTACCTCACTTACAAAGCAAAAAAAATCCATTAAACTACAAAACAAACATATACACTCACTGGCCACTTTAATAGGTACACGTCAAACTGCTTGCCAATCACAGCCAATCACATGGCACCAATTCAATGCATTTATGCATGTAGACAGTCAAGACGATCTGTTGCAATTCAAACCCAGCATCATTATGAGGAACACAGGTGATTTAAGTGACTTTGAACATGGCATGTTTGTTGGTGCCAGACAGAAACTGCTGATCTACTGGGATTTTCACGCAAAACCATCTCTAGGGTTTACAGAAAATGGTCTGAAAAATATAAAATATCCAGTGAGCGGAAGGCACAAATGCCTTGCTGATGCCTAAATTCGCACAGGTTCAACTAAAATTGGACAATAAAAGCTTGATTAAAAAGTTGCCTGGTCTGATGAGTCTTGATATCTGCTGCAACAGAAATCCTAACACAGTGGTTTTCCGACCCTCCTCCACTGTGATTGGACTGCTGGCTCAAAAGTAACACTAAGGCTGCATTTACACTGCAGATCTTGGTTGTCAATTCCGATTTTGTGACTGTATCCGATTTTTTTGATGACCTGCTTACATCTTTTAAAATTGAATCGTATCCGATCATTTGCATTTATACAACACACGGCAAAGGCGCAATGACCAGGAACAAAAAAAGAGCATGCGCTGACTAACAGCTGATAATAAAAGAATGTTATTTTCTCTATTCCTGTATGTAATCTGTTTGCAGCTATTGACAAGCTGTTTTACTATAGTTTATCACAGAAAGGTTCTTATTTGTCCATCTTCTTTTGATAAATAGGCTTTTTTTTTAACTTTAGGCATCTTAATGTAATGTTTATGGCGTGATTTATGCATGTAATCATTGGTTAGTCTATATTGGTTACGTGGCGGACATTGCGCTCTCTTGCTCTCGTTAACATGCTAAAATACCTGTGCTATATGACAATATAAAAGTATAAGTCCTGTATAAGTCCTCTTGTATGAGATTTAAGGTTAGGGACTCTGCTGAAGTCTGTTCTGAAATTAAATTGTCAGACTTGACATAATTCGCAACTGTTTTTAATGACGTGCGACTCGCATTGACAGGTGCAAATCCGATCTACCTACTTACACTGCAGACACAAGGGCACAGATCCGATTCCTATCGGATAAATTTCACATATGAACAAGGTCTGAATCTGAAAGGAGTAAATCGGTATCCTTGTAATTTGTTTATGCTATTACGTACATGGGCCATATCCGTTCTGTGCCACATGGGAGAAAACAATCGGAATTGGGTCACTTAAACAGTGCAGTGTAAATGCGGCCTAATTGTCGCTGCTTTTTTTCATCTTGCAACAGCTAAAACAAACAAACGCAGATCTTTCAGCGCAACTGTCAACAAATAATCTGCTAAACACTTTCAACTTGTAACGGAATAGTGAGGATACTCCGTTTCATAGTAACCAACAGAAAAAACGCTGCTCTGCAAAAACGCTCACAACTTTAGAGGACATGCAGCCTTATATGAGAGATTAGGACTGGACTCACATGACCATGCTCTGTTAAGGCTACTTTATACTTCTATGTCGAATGCAACGGTATGGTACGGTGCAGCCTTAGTGTGGTCTCATTCGCATGCACCTCTCAAAAAACATGACTACACATTGAACATTTGCACTACATTTACGATAATGGGAAGCTGCGGCAGAGACGGCATATTTTTCATTAAAATAAAACTATTAAAGTTAAAATATTTGTTTACAGAAGATTTAGGAAATGCTTTAAAATATTATTTACAGGATATACAAGATGTTTTATTTTGAATTAATACTGCTTATTTTCTACTTTTATTATGAAAAACTGAAAATAAAAAATTTTGTAGACAAAAGTTATTTATTTTCAACATTTTTATAAGAAAAACATGACTGTTGGTTTTAGGCAATGTGTGTTTTAATTTCAGCTGTTCAAAACTGGGCATAAATAAATAATAAATAAATAAATAAATAAATAAATAAATAAATAAATAAATAAATTAATTAATTAATTAATTAATAAATAAATAAGTAATTCATTCATTCCTTAATCGTAATAGATATAAAATGTTTAATTAATTGAGATTTAGATTTTAGCCCACATCAACCAGCCCGATGACAGATCCGCTGATAGATCAGCTGATAGGTGTGGTTTTCAAACAAGAGTTAAAGTGATGACCTTTACAGCCAATCACAGTCATATCTGTTAAGAAGCACTCAAATGTTAGCAAGAAATGGACAATACTTAGCGCATGAACATATATTTAAACACACCGGAGCCAGTTCAGAGAGAAATAAAATATGAGGGAAAGCTATTTTTTACATAATTGTAAAACCCGAAAAATCATAGAAGTCATACCAAATGGTTCAATGTTATATTGTGCCGTGTGGCATCCCTAGTAATTACATTCACCAAGAAAACAATATTTTCTGATTTTCTGAAATACTTCTGAGCAAATAAATGCAGCCTTGGTGATCAGAACAGTCTCCTTTCCAATTGACGACCTTTGACATTTAAGTCTGCGTGTATTGCCGGGACTTTTCATGCATGTTAATGTACTTTCATGTAAAAAAGAATATTGTGTAGCGGGCGGGCTTGCTTTTGTGCATAATTCCTTCTCAGCAAACTAATGGTAGGGAGCGTATCAGGTTGATATCAACAGAAAAACTGCCACTCCAAAGGTGGAAGCAAATGGTTAGATTTTGATACAAGATTACAAAAATAAAAAAAAACTTTTAATTCATTTCCACAAATAATAAGTATAACAATGTAAGTTAGCAAAATAAACATTGTAATATTTGACTTCACACAGACTTATAACTTTAAAAGACTTAGACTCACCTGGATGGTCTGGCATGCATGACTGCCATTGTTGGTGAGGATAGCAGACACAGCCTGTAGGGTTTTGCCGGTGTCTCCCCAAGCCACCACCAGGCTGAAGAGGCAGGCGCAGGATAACGCTGTCAGAGTCTGACCAGTGGGGTCATTCATCCCTGTGCTCCGCACCGTTGTCTCCAACAGAAGGTGGAACAGAGACTCTGCAGGGCCAAGAATGGTGTCAGAATGTAAATTTACATGCTCTCTTACATGTTCCTTTTTTATTTGAAGAAGGGAAAGGATCTTACCCAGCACATCTGGTGGTTCGGTCTGAAAGCTCTCTGGCTGCTGTCCCTGGAGCATATCTAGAAGGGCCTGAAGGCTCCGTAAGCACAGTGACGGGTGCGAGAAACGGGTCTCTTTGATGAGCTCAAACACTCCACACAGTCCAATCCCAATGATCTGGGGAGGAGAGGATCATAGCTATGATATAATATTCTCCAACACTAGTGCTCGAATGAAATGACATTTTTAAGGAAATGACAGCTGGCAGACACATGGAATTGACAATGGAAGAATTTCCCCTCAGTTGTATGAAAACTGATTTATTAAATATATATGAACCAAACCAACTCTAAGATGTATCACAACAGAAACTTTTAGGCCCAAGTTTACACTAATACATTTTAGTTTTAAAATGCATAAGTTTTGCTATAGTTACGCCTTTCGTCCACAAAAATGGTGCGTTTTGAAAAGGCTGAAGAGGTTTTTTTTTGTTTGTTTTTTAACACTGCTGCTTTATGTCAGTGTGAATCGGATAAATGGAGACATCTGAAAACACAGGTGTGGCTGCAGACATCTGATTGGGCCTTTTTCTCAATATCTAATAGACAAAGTTCAGTCTTGCATCCTTTGCTTTTAAGTTAAGACTTCGCAAGTTTGATATGGAAAACAAACTCCACAGAAAGCGTTGGGTAATTCTTCAAAAGAAACAATGTACTTTAAAATGTCATTCACATCACCCCAGCTACGTTGTTTCACTTTCGTAACAATAAAATGAAAACATAATATTAACTGCTTATTTTCATTTGGATATTAGCAACTTAACAGACACCAAAATTGTTAAGGCATCGTTAAGCTACTTATAAGACCGTCATCTTCACGGTACGCATTTATAACAAAAAGGAGCCTAAAACAGCCTCCTTTAATATTCATTGAAAAATAAGAAACATACCCTCTTTTTTACTGAATATCAGTTTTAATAATCAATAATGGCTATTATAAAAGTATAACGTACAATAAGGTAATACATTATAGTAATTAAAGGCAAACAATCATTCAAATGTGCAGAATCTGTGCATGTTGTTATATAAATTAATGTTACCGTATCTTTGCACTTAGCCAAAACACATACCTGAGAACAAGTCATAGATTCAAAAGACCAAAGGTGAATTAAATATCACGTTTAACAACTGTAGTGAGATGAGGGTCCAGCGGTATACCCTTGATGAACAGTCCGACGTGCGCTGCTCGCACCTGGGGAGGTGTGCTCAAAGCACCCGCAGACTGCCTAGAGCTCAGGCGTCCACATATGCTGTAGTGCATGACAGAGTGTGTGTGTGTGTGTGGTTAATGACGTGCATTTTCAGCGGTATAGTGTGGAAGAAGAGCTGTTCAGAAATGCTAGGTGAAATGCCAGTGTGGACGCAGATCCTTTTCGTTTTAAAACGTAACAGTGTGAACGAGAAATAGGCTTTTAAAACATTTAGAAGATAGACAGAATCGCTTCTATTATTGATATTTATGCTAACATGCAAATTTCATTCATTCATTTTCTTGTCCGCTTAGTCCCTTTATTAATTCGGGGTCGCCACAGCGGAATGAACCGCCAACTTATCCAGCACGTTTTTACGCAGCGGATGCCCTTCCACCCGCAACCCACCTCCGGGAAACCTCCACACACACACACACTCATACACTACGGACAATTTAGCCTATCCAATTCACCTGTACCGCAAGTCTTTGGACTGTGGGGGAAACCGGAGCACCCGGAGGAAACCCACGCAAATGCAGGAAGAACATGCAAACTCCTCACAGAAACGCCATCTGAGCCAAGGTTCGAACCAGCGACCCAGCATCCTTCTTGCTGTGACAGCACTACCCAGGGCTCGAAATTGCGACCATTTTGGTCGCAAAAACACCAAAAATTTTATCTAAGTGACATCAAAATATCTTTGGGAGCATTTGTGCGAGTGCATAAAATTGTTGTGTGCGACCTGTTTTTACTGCAAAATGTTCACTACATGCGTGGATTTGGGAGACATTCACGCAGAATGCAACTTTAAGCTCTTTGTCTGCACTTGAAACGCGAAATGCAGTGCTCAGCAATGATTTAAAACAGTTCTTATGTCAACTTGCTGCAGTAAACAAAGCCAAGTGCGTAATGCTTCGTGCTCTTCTTATTGGCCCACCACTGCTCTAGCCCTGAAATATCAGCCGTTAATCACTAAGTCAATGCCTTCTGGCTTGGGATGACAGCGAGCTATTACTGCGAAAATTTGTAAAACGCTGAAGATGAGAATGAAGATAACACTGACAGATTTTGTTTTAGAAACCATGGCATCTAAAGTAACAAATAATGACACATCGTACTAGTGACCATTTGCTGAATGTTAATCCACCATCTACACTTTTTGAAGAGTGGATAAAAGACTTCCGTTGGCTTCAAGTCCGCTATGAAAAGTCTGTGGGATGGAATTTTCAGGTAACGGTTTGCCACATCTAGCACGAGAGCTTCTGTTTAATCCTTCATATAATCCCCAGATGCTGTCTGGCGTGCAAGTGGCAGCTATATGTCAAATATAACACCACGTACACCATCACAAATGGGCTTGCACTGAGTAAACTAACATTGCTACTCATAAAAAGACCGGTATTGCTATGAACATGACGTATGCATATAAGAAGGTACAGTATGTCAAAAACATCAGTGCAATATTAGACACGACCCGTGGGAACAGCACAGTTATATCTTTAACAGATTCATTCATGTCAAGCAGAGCGTGCAGGGCCGGTGAGCGGTCCGAGTATGCTTTGGTCACTCAGTTATGTTATAAAAATCTATTTTTTTTGTGATAACGGGATTTCGTTGAGACATAATTTTCTTATGCTTGCATATATATTGCTTGTTAGTTTGATTACTGTTGATTTCAAATGCAATAAATCTGTTTGTATAAAACTTGTAGTAACAGTGGTTATAATTGGTGGGTGCGACTAAATTTTGGCTGATGCGCCTACATTTTTCAAGTTAGGAGCACCGGTGCTACCAAGCAAAATGGTTAATTTCAAGCCCTGCTACCTACTGCGCCACTACGTCGCCTATACAAATTTTTTAAATCAAAAAATTATAACTTCCTAAGGAGACTAAGGCCCAATCCTAACTCTACCCCTTGGCCCTTCCCTTCAGTTTATGATATATGCCCTCAGTAATTTTCGGAAGATTAATACCAAATAAAGCTGTTGCAATTGGAATAACCACAGCAGTCGCCATCATCGATCACATATGAAGCAAGAGATCACGATGACATATGATGACGTGTGCAGATGTTGTAGTGCTGTCCCATTTCTTAGGTGCAAATTTTAAAGTCCTTGAAACAGTGTGAAGGGGAAGGTGTACGTTTACAAATATAGAACTAAGATTGGGCCTAACCATATTCACATCAGCAATTTTTATTTATTTTTCATTCTTTTTAATTCCAGCCAAATTAAAATAAGTAAAAAATAAACTTAACAAAATAAACTATTGTAAAAATCCCTGCCGATATCATATTTTCTACAACAATTTATCATTTATAATTTATAAATCATAAATATTTAATAAAAAAAAAACTTATTTTGAGAACCAATACAAAAAAAAAAAAAAAACTATGTTTTATTTAATCATGATTGCCCTTTCAGGAAAATCCATCTGCCAATCCAATTGGATTGGTTTTAATTTATTTAACTAGCTTCCTGAATAATTTACACATGGACATTAAAACACCATTTACATAAGTAAAACACTCAGCTAAGACTGTAAAATTCCTAATAATTATTCCAAATTATGCTAATGTTTCCTTTTTGGATTGAACAATTCTTCCTTGAGAGAGTTAACAAAATGTTCTTCTAGAACTATTCCAATTCAATTTTCACACTCTGGGTCTATTTTTAATTCTCTTTATGCCTGCACATGTGGCAGAACTGACAATAAAGCAAGACTTTGACACAAGTGACAATTGTGTAGCACAAGAAAAAGAAAAAAAGAAAAAGAACTTATTCAGCGTGAAATCAACATTGTGCAAAAGAAAAGGCCAAATCTCAAATCTGAGTGTGGAAAAATCACTATAGCAACTGAGTTGTGCTGAGAAGAGAACATGTGGTTCACTTGAACAGAAAAAGAATAAACAACTGTGTGAGAATGTGTTTGTTAAATCCAACATACATGTAAACACAGTGTTGCTGTTTCACCTAACGGGTTTACTAGCATGCAGAGCATTCATATCACATGAGGATATACTGTAAATAGGTTTGACTAAAGAACATTAAGATACAGATTTTGCTGTGTAGCATATCGTCTTTGACCTCATTGCAGCTGCAAACATCTACAAAGATATTTAAATGAAGGAATCACTGGGTTACTCTGTTGAAACTGTTCCTAAAAGTGCTTCCTTTTCGTTATAAGATACTACATCATAACAAGAGGCTAAGACTGGATCATCTTTCAAGGTCATCATCAAAAAAAAAAAAGAGCAATTTTTGGTTATTGGACATTTGAGAGCAATAACAAAATATCCTGCATTGCGTCACACAGCTTTTTAGATAACCCCTCCATTTAAACGATATGAATACAACTTTTAATAAAGTTAAATCGTATAACTTGAAGAACCTGAACAGGGATAAGGGATCACACAAATCTAAACTGCACATTCTTGACTAACAGGGCTGGGCTTATATGTTTTAAGACCGATTTATACTTCTGCGTCAAGCGCATGCATTTGGCACATGGATGCATAGCCCTCGCCGTGGCTGATGCCGACACCGATGTGCACATCTCAAAAATTTAACTACACGTCGCAACACCGCATAGTGCAAGCTCTGTGATTGGTCGACTTGGTATTGATGAAGACTGTGGGCGGTGCTGAGAGCCACGAACCAATGGAGTAATTGTTTCGAGTTTCGAGTCATGTAAAGGAAAACCAGATGGCGACTTTTGTTTTGTTTACTTTATGATCAATGTTGTTGCTTGTGAATGAGCGAGTTTAAGCTACTTCGGTAAAAACAAAACACCCGCATAGAAACTCGACACAGAGAAACATAAAAGCCTACTGCCAGCTAGTGTTTCAGAACAACAAATAGAAATATGAATGCACGACTACGCTCAAGGCAGGCTTGGTGGGTCATGCAGAACACTCGACGCAGAAGTATAAACCAGCCTTTAGGGCTGCAACTAACAATTTTTTAGTTAGTACATTAGTTGGGATATTATTTTCAAATAATCTGATAAAAAAATTATACAGTCAATACTAAAATCAATACTTAGCCATGATGACAATACAAAACCTATTACTAGATGTTTTTTAAAGATACTAGTATTCAGCTTAAAGTGCAATTCAAAGGCTTAACTATGTTAATGAAACTAATTAGGGTAATTAGGCAAGTCATTGTACAACAATGGTTAGTTCTGTAGACAATCAAAAATACAATATTGCTTGAGGGGGTATGGAACAAAATCAATGCCAAAAGTATTGAAATAAAAATCCTGTGGAATAGTGGAATAGCACAAGCTATAAAATAATATTGCACTGAAAAACGCACCGAATTAAAAAATAATGCATTGAATTAACAAGTACTTGCATCTTGATGCCATGAATTGCCAAAGTTTGTAATTTTAGGTCCTGAAATTTACCATAGCTGTTTATTTAATCTGCAAATATTTAAATTCAAAACACGTTTTCATACTTAAAATTCAATTACTTGTACAATACTTATACCCTTAATAAAATTGCAACAATGAAAATTGCTCAATACTAATACAATGTATAATATTAAAAATATGTTTTCCTAAATTCCGTGGATCAAATTCGGCTGTTAAAGAGCCCCTATTAGAGGTTTTTGAAAATGAAAGATGGGTCTGAAATACAGGAGTCTCCCGGGAAAAACAGGAGTGTTGGCAGGTTTGCTCACACATAAACTCTGCACTCTGTCTACTCCAATATTGTTGATAAGTCATGGTGGACATTTCACTATGTCAAATTAATATTAAATTATTATTTATTTAAAAAAAAATATGGGTCTATTTTGTCAATGCCACAAAATATTGCATTTTAAAATACTGATTTATTTTAACATGCGAACATATTAACAACAGAACATATAGTTAGATCTTCACAAACCTGCACCGTTTTCAACAGCATAGAAAAACTGAATAAACTAAATAAAAATAATAAATAAACAGTCCCCTGCCCTAGATATCACTTAAATGACAAATTTAGATTACAAAACAAAAACACTGACTGAATCCTTTTTAAGAAACGGCATATGCTGTTTTTTCCCCCATCATATGTTTTTTTTTTTCTTCAGCAAAATAAAAATAGCAAGCAACGTTAAATCCATCACACCACGGAAAATATGCATTTAATTAATGATCTACTCTAATTCTTTTATCACAAGCCTCTGTCAACATTTTTAATACAAGTCATTAAAGATTATGTCTTGAGCATCTGATTTTACCTCAGAGCGTCTGTGCTTTTAATTCCTCTCTCACTTGCAGTTCATGTGTGTTCGCTTGTGATGAAAGACACTAACTACGTTCTATCTACCTATTTTTATGTGCATTTTGGATATGCACATAAAAAACAAAACAGTTGACGGAAACTGCAAGATGCGCATAAATTAAAAAAATGCAAATAACCAAGTAGGAACTTTTTATACGATAAGAATAGATGAGCATAAACTGCGATGGAAACACTTTTACAGAACAAACAAAAGACAATTATAAACTGTTATAAAAGATCACGTGATGATAAAAATGTGTGTGAATGACAAAACCAGTAGGCTGAGCACATTGTAAAGCATCTGAAATGTTGTTTTGGTCATTCTAAAATGCCTTAACCGTTTCAGTATTAGTGTTATTATCATATTGATAACCTCCAGAGTCAAGAGCGCCTGTGTTCCGCATCTCATGTCTTCAAATGCCATCGTGCGTTCATTCACTGTATATCAGGGTTGCTTTCTGAAGCAGGTCGCACGCCAGAAGCGCCGCTCGGCAGCGCGCCACACAGTGCCATGCATTTTAGAATTCTAAACATAGGTTTCTATCAGGATGCACACACCGGTGCCGTAAGTCGGCGGCTGTTGGCGGCGCCCGGCCACGGCTCAGGACGCAGTTCATTTTTCAGCAGCGCCACAGAGCGCCATCTGATTAGTTTCATATTAAATATTATTCAAATGTGCGCATCTGGTGTGCGATACTTTACACTGTCATGTGCGCGCCGTGTCGCGGCGCCGAGCGGCGCTTCTGGTGTGCGACCTGCTTGAGGCGCAAGTCTTTATTAAATGAAGAAAAGATCCACGCAGCTTCTCCTACCACAGCAAATTAATTTTTATGTTGATATTTGACGCTAGAATATCTGTAATTGACGATTTGTTCACTTTGTCTTGTTGGATGGTAATGTTTCTTTATTCACACGTCTTTTATGCGATAATCCAGTTTTGCGCATAAAGTTCATTCGCATTTTTGGATGGAAACATAATTATAAGGCTCATATGTTGACTTTTTGTAAAGTGTAGACTACTATAGCATATAGCAATTTTGTTGTTTACACATGATATTGCATTCATTTGCATACATGTTACATAAGCTGTAAAATGAAAGCCTCGGTTTGCTGTGGCCAATCACACCGAATGCGCTTTTCCGTTGCAAAAATGCAAGGCGCACCACACCTTTTTTGTTAACAAGAAAAAATGCAGCATGTTGCGCTTTTTTATGTCACTAAAAAAATTACTAAATCAGCTGTGTATTGTGCACGAGTGTTGCTGTCAATGTTGTTATAATTGTAATATTTAATCATATTGTGATATTCAAGATTTGTAAAGTAATACAGCTTTGGATAACTTAAAACATTGACCACTAGTCTCTCTCCATCTTTACAAGTTCTCCATAATCGTCTTGACAACAAAAACACTGATGTCACACTCAAGGGAAACCCTGGCTCTGTTTTCATTAGATTAAAGAATGAAAAAGCACAAAAACGCGAGGCCTGCAGGGAGCATAAGCAGCACACAAATCACTCGCAGCTATTAGTAAACCATTCAACAGATGCGCCTCTCAATTCAATAAGAGTGTTCGCTGTAATTGGTCCCTTATGCAGCACAACTTTAAAAATATATAAAATAATATTTTTAATAGTTAACAATACCATTAATTAGTTAAAAACACACCCTTTTGTTTAACAGTTAATCTGAGCATCCCTAGTTGCTGACCTTAAAATAGTTTTTTAAAAATGTAAAACTGCTTTTATTCTTGCCAAAATAACACATAAGAGACTTTCTCCAGAAAAAACAATATTATAGGAAACATGGTGAAAATTCATTGCTTTGTTCAACATCATTTGGGAAATATTTGAAAAAAAGAAAGAAACAAAAAATAATTACAGGAGGGCTAATAATTTTAACTTCAACTGTATATGCTTTTTTATTTGCTGTTTTGATTATAATAAATGTATGAAACTATTAATTATTTAAGTATAAAAACCACATGTCAAGTTTAATGATCTACATTTTAAACCTTAAATAAAATCAAGTTCCTTCTCCAAATATCCAAAATAAACATAAATATATATAAATAAATGAAACAAAGCAAAACAATTGTTGAACGCCTATACCATTCTGAGAATAAAAAACAGCATCTGAGAACGCAAGGAGAAGACTTTTTCAATGGATTTTCTGCACTCGCCTGCTGCTCATCATGGCACTTTAAACAAAATTTCACTCATTTCATGCTTGAACAACTGAATTAATGCTTGACTATATTCTCATTCAATTACATTATCGATGCTGTAAAAGGTCTTGTGAAATTGAAAACAGTCTAGGCATAGGCCGGTATAAGATTCTGATGATATGATGACCTTGGATAAAAATATTGCGGTTTCACAGTATCGTGCTAATGTGATTACTGCTCTAAAATATATTCTTTTTAAATGTCTGGGTAAAAAACAAAAACATTTTTTCCCATTTAAAATATTTTGGAGCAGTAAACATGTCAGGCTAAATGAATCATTGCCTGACATGTTTTAAATGAATCATTGACTTCTGCTGTCTTCATTTGTTTCAAAAACACTGATTTCTTTACAATTTAAAAAGGCATCTTTGGAGATACTGTTGTCCTAAAATAAACCACAGTATACCTTGAAAATATCATCCCATGCCTAAAACACATAAACATGTCAACGTTTATCAGTGGCTAAAAAACACTCGCCGTGCATATAGCCCATTCAGTTCCATGCCTGTTTGTAATCCTGTGATCCTAAATATCACAATTAGCTGGTTCAGGTTTGTTTAATCCTGGAGCTGCACTTTGCAGGATGAATCTAAAGAAACATGACAGGGCACCCATACTTAAAATGCAGCATTTTTTTGTTTATAGGACTATGTAATTAGTATGTTTTAAAGTACTATGAACTGTCATTGTTAAGGAACCCAATCGTAAAACTGAATCACACCCAAAATGTGATTTCTTATGTTTCTTATGATTTTAATTCATTTTCTTGTGATTCCCAACCCTTTGCACACTTCCTTCTAGGTGGTATAGCCAACGCACAAGATCTTTGAAGTGGAGACTGGAATTAATCAGACAGCTCTCCACATTCGGCTGTGATGTGAAGGGAAAATGTTATATTAATAGGATAACACGGCAGAGCCTCCCTTTGGCCATTTTTTCAGAGCTGAATAGAAAACATGCTCTGCTTCCACTACTCGGGATACTTCAAAATGAATAATGAATAAAACGTAAAAAAATCAAAAATCAAAAATAATAATACTTGCTATTATTATTTATTTTAAACATCACAATAAAATTGTATACAAAAAATCACTCATTTTAATATCTCGAAAATACAATAAAAACATACACAACCTAACAAAGCAATGTGTATATTGTACCACTAAAAATTGCTGTAGGGGTGTGTGACACTGAAAAAAAGTATTATCTCACTATTTTATTGTATATTTATGGGAATCATTTTTTTTTTCTTTTTACACAGGCACCTTGACTGGTTTGACTGGGTAAATAAATAAATATAACACTTAAACATCCAAGCAAATGACTGTATTTATGAAAGCACATTTTAATTGCATATTTAAATGATTAGTAAAAAAACAGATTTATTCATAAATGAAATAAATGTGTTGCTTTGAGAAGCACAAATGTTAATCTCCAATTTTTTGACAATTTTTATTAGCAAAACAGCAAAACTTTACTACCTTAAGATTTTAACTTAAGTATTAAATTCATTGTATGTTAAACAATTGTTAAACATCAAGATCACAATTGTAAATCAAGACAAAAATTATTAGTTTTTTTTTTTTTTACAAGTAGCAAAAAAGAAAAAGCTTAATCCAATGCTTATTTTCTGTTAGCAGGAACAATTAAGGTGGTTTAATTCCCAACTTTTTGTGTATAATTGCTTTAATACACAGAAGTAAAAGGGAACCTATTATGCAAAAATCACTTTTATAAGGGATTTAAACACAGTTGTGTGGCAACAGTGTGTAAATAGCCAGCCCCTTAGGGTACAAATTAATCACCTCTATTTTTTTATAATCTCACTTGATAAAAAAAGTCTGCAGAAAAACACTTTGATTGAGATATTCTCTTTGTACATGTCCTAGAAGGAGGAAAGCATCCAGCCCGAAATATACAACTATCTAATTAAAAGTAATTTTACAAGAGAGAAGTTAAAGGCCTACATGTCTTTGGATGACAATTTTGTTCCGCGTAGTCATGTGCAAGAAATAAAGTGCCATGATTACCAGATTAGTGGTAGTGCTACAAACCAAGGTTCTGCCTAGCCAAAGACAAGGAAAGAAGATGGAACGGTACAAGGCCTGGGTAATCATCAACAAGCAAAACAACTGCATTCTGACAGCGAAGTGCACCTGTATGGCAGGGTATGTGAACTTACATTTTTACATGTACATGATTGAGCATAGCGTGAACTTACCTGGTATGAAATGAGACCTGCAGAGGTGAGCATTTTTAATTAGCTCCCCACTCCATCCAGCTCAATTTAGCCAATGCAGTTGGCATTAAAAGCAGTGTGGTGCATAGTAAAAGTTCAGTCGAATTTGGCATCCTACCGCACAACACGACATGTTTGCTATTGCACCCAGTCTGTTTTTGCAACCAAGAAGCCGTGTGACATCATGTGTGATGTAGGTTGGTAATTCCTCTATAGTATCAAGACCTAAATTTTTGGGACCATGACAACCCTACTATAGACTATCTTAGCCAAAAAAGTCTGCTGACACAAGTTTATAGCTATGCCCATTTTGAGAAGAAGGCAGGAAGCACAATCACTTTTGAATTTAAAGCAACAGCAACCAAAATGGCACATTTTGGATAAAAGCCTTAAAAAGGGGCAGTTTCCAAGATTTACCAAAAATAATTTGTGGGGTATTATCATTTATTTTAACTCTAGTAAAAAGGGCCATAATATGGCCCCTTTAAATGGTGCTTCATATACTTATTGTGGTCCTTACACTTACCTTCGGCAGTTTGACAAAAGGTTCGCGGTACTCCTCCTCTTCCTCACTGTCAGAGTCACCGCTCTGCACAGAGTTTCGAGAGGCGAGGGCCAATGCGGCCTCTTTCTGCTGCCAATCCAGCACGCAGTGCCGTACATTACAGTAGACATTGAATGCAGAGGGATTGCTGTGGAGTTTGATGTCAGGCACTGGAAAGGCCCCATCCAGAGTATCTGTCTGCAAAAAGATAAAAACACAGAAAAACATTTAGGAGAAATACACCAATTAAAGGGACAAAAGAAAAAAGATTGTGGCATTTTGTGCATTTTGTCAGTAAAGCTGATTCTAGTAATCCTGCACATGCTTTCAGAAGGAGCAGGATTTACTACATAAAGTCACACCACACTAGCTATGTCTTCATCCACCAATTTTTATTTGCATTTTGGATATGGGCATTAAAAAATAAAAATAAATAAATAAATCGGTTAATGGAAACGCTGTGATGCGCATACATTTTGAAAATGCGTATAAGAAACATATGGGCATAACTGAGTAGGATAAACTTTTACTTGATAAGAAAACATGCACATGAACTACGGTGGAAACATTTTTACCAAACAAATTCCAGTGTGCGCATTAAAGAAAAACAAAAAAGCATGTGTTTTTGTTTTAAGAGATCATGTGATGATAAAAATGTGTGTGAATGGACAAACCAGCAGACTAACCACATTGCAAAACATCTGAATTGTTGTTTTGGTCATTCGAAAACGCCTTAACGCCATTTCTGTATTAGTGTTGTCATATTACTAACGACCTTCAGAATTGTCAAGAGCGTCTTCTCCTACCTCAGCAAATTCAGTTTGTACTGTTGATATTTTGCGCCAGGCAGGGCTCGAAATTGCAACCATTTTTGTCGCATATGCACCCGAAATTTTACCTATGCGACCTCAAAATATATTTGGGAGCATGTGTGCGAGTGCTAAAAATTGTTGTGTGCGACCAGTTTTTACAGCAAAATGTTCACCGCATGCGCGCATTTTAGAGACATTTACGCAGAATGCATCTCTGCACTTGAAACGCAGCACTCAGGAATGGTTTAAAACAGTTGTCATGTCAACTTGCAGCAAGAAACAGAGAGCTATTACCACGAAAAACTAAAGTGCTGAAGATGAGAATGAAGATAACACGGACAGATTTTGTTTTAGAAACCATGGCATCTAAAGTTACAAATAATGACACATCTTAGTAGTAATCATGTGCTGAATGTTAATCCATCATCTACACTTTTCAAAGAGTGGATAAAAGACTTCCATTGGCTTCAAGTCCGCTATGAAAAGTCTGTGGGATGGAATTTTCAGGTAACTGTTTGCCACATCTAGCACGAGAGCTTCTGTTTAATCTTTCATATAATCGCCAGACGCTGTCCGCCATGCTAGTGGCAGCTATTTGTCAAATTTAACACCACGTACACCATCGCAAACCGGCTTACACTGAGTAAACCAATATCGCCTCATGAAAAGTATTGCTATTAACATGACATATGCATGTAATAAAGTACAGTATATGTCAAAAACATCAGTGCAATATTAGACAAGCCCGTGAGAACAGCACAGTTATATCGTTAACAGATTCATTCATGTCAAGCAGTGCGTGCAGGGCCGGTGAGCGCTCCGTGTACCTTTTGGTCACTCAGTTATGTTATAAAAATCTATTTTCTTGTGATTCTGTTTAGACATATTTTTCTCACGCTTGCATATATATATTTTTTTTGCTTGTTAGTTTGATTACTACTGATTTCAAATGCAATACATATGTTTGTATAACACTAGTAACTGTGCTTATAAGTGCGACTAAATTATGGCTGATGCACCTAAATTTTTTAAGTTAGGATCACCAGTGCTACCAAGCAAAAAGGTTAATTTCGAGCCCTGCCAGATAATCATGAAGTGAAGATATTGTTCTCTTTGACTAATTGGATGGAAATGCTACTTTATTCGCATGTCTTTTATGCAATACTTCTGTTTTGCGCATAAATTTAATTAGCATTTTTAGATGGAAATATAGCTAGTGACAAGCTATGCCAAATCATGTTTAAAATCAATATCAATTTAATTGGACAATTATGAAATCAAGATAATAGTTGTTATAATGATTACTTTTTGCATTTGTGCCACTTTACAGTGAACTACGGCTCTTTGTATTAAATACAGCTCATGAAAATGCAACATTTAAAAGCATATTTTTATTCTACACTCACTTTCTAACATCGTTTGAAGGTTTAAATTAAATCCTCCGTGAGATAATTCTGTAACCACATGATTATTAGTCATGCTGAATCAATGAAAGCAGTTCACTCTTCATAATAAAACGCTATGATGATTTCCTGGGTTTATTCATGTTTGGAGTTTCAGCACCCTCGGGCCTTTGGGAGATCTTTACTACACACAACTGTGCCTCCCTGACAAGCACAATAAAAGTCTGAGGAGGCACAAACTTTGAAAAGGGAGGCAAACACCACATAAGTAACAGCACATTAGCCGAATTTCATTTTAGCATGTCAATTTCTCAAAGTCAATGTCATTTTAGGGATGTAGTGAAATAAAAATTCTGGATGCACTTGGAATATCAGGATATTGAGCTATTTTGAACATTGACCACAGAATGAGTAATTGCACAGTGAACACTATTGGCAGTCTTTTTTTCAGCTCATATTTTTGGGAAAAAAAAAGCAACAAAAAAGACATTTTCATATGATAATTTTTTGGCAGACAGAAATTCAGTTCATCCCTAGTCATTTTCACATTAAACTATGACTGATGTAGTGTTATAACACAAAGCAGTCCAGCCCACTACAGTTTACACCACTGTCTGTATTATCAAGATCTACAATGTATCCAAAGTTTCATTGTCCCATTCATCAATCCACTCCCTGATAGGCCTAACTAATCCATTTGTCCTCATATTGGTCTATCTGGCCATAACAAAGGATGATGTAATGCGGAGAAGGTCATTCATTTTAGGCGGACACCACAGAGAAATGTACCCCACTTGTCTGGCACAGTGACAGGCATCTGAAGTCATTAGAAAGCCACACATCTATGAGCCATGCCTAGCAGCCCTACACTTCCTGTCATTTGCTAGCAGCATTGCAAATCAAGAGCAGCTTGGTTAAGGTGTTACCTTACTAAATGACTCAAAAAACTGCTGGTTTTAAGACCAACTGCTTCTGGTGTATAAAGTCACAGTTCAATTATGTTTAATGCCTGGTCACAGTTACGCAGGTATGCATCACAGCCTGGTTTGGCTACTTGACTGTGCAGCTGAGATCTAAAGTAGTCCATTTGATTCACACTGCATGGAAAATAATTGGTGTATCAGAACAGATGTCACTGCAGCATATTTATGAACAGAACACATTAAGACATGCCAAACAAATAGTCTGTGATGCATCACAGTGTTTACCCAAGAAGGGCTGAGGGGGTATTGGGGTGCCGACACACCAACACAAGGAGTCATGGTGTTAATTTGTTTATTTTAATGACAGCAGTAGACAACTTTTTTTACAAGCTAAAAATTAACATTTATTTTTATCTTTTTTTATCCACATTTCAAGTACACTACTAGTACATTGATGTTAGTATACTTACTAAATAAAGTATACTTTTATAATTGACCTTTACTTTAGTATACTTCTTTTTCCTAAGGTTGTATTTACTGACTTACTAAGATCAGTTTTGTACAACCAGAGGGAGTATTGCTGCTCTGACAGCCAAGTTGTATTAAAGTTAAGGATGCTCCGATCAGGATTTTTGCAGCCGATACAGAATACTGATTTCTTGTGATGGTGATTGGCTGATACGGAGTACTGATTCTAATGCTGCACACTTTATTATGGATTAATAAGCACATTTTACAGCTTTGCAGGAAATAATTCATTCATTCAAACATAAAAAAAGTTTTATTTATCTAATAATTCCAGCCAGCTTTTAGTGAACTTGCAATATTGTTCAAACAGAACTTTCAGTTGTTAAATGTAAAAAGGCCTAAATACATGCAAGACCATTTAAACATATTGCTTGTCTCCAACTATTGACAGCAGATGCCTTATGAAGAGAGGGATTTGCACTCGTCGCTATGATTTTCGAGTATTTTAACTTATTTTGGAGATCACAGGGCTGGTATAAATTTGCGGGAGAATCGCGGAGCTTCCGGGAGAGGTCATACGTTTGGATGAGACACTAGATATGAACGCATCACATCAGCTTAAAACAGTGGAGATACAATGGCTGCACTTGCAACAAAAAGAGCAGGGCATTACTCGCGTGAGTCGCGCCAATAAACTGAAAACAAATCGCATCTTAGGGTGCTTTCACATCTGTAGTTTGCTTCATCTGGTCCGGACCAAGGGCAATAAATAATACATTGTTGCATCGTCTGCCGTCTTTGGGTCGTTTTCACACCACACTGCTGGCTTTGGTCCGAACCAGTTGAAACGAACCAAAATGCAGTCGTTTAACAAAATTCACATCTCTCATTGGCCAGATGTTGTTAAACATTTTTCCTAAACTGCTTATTG
The DNA here is from genome assembly GCF_052040795.2 of Danio rerio. Classification (NCBI taxonomy): domain Eukaryota; kingdom Metazoa; phylum Chordata; class Actinopteri; order Cypriniformes; family Danionidae; genus Danio; species Danio rerio. Next base: position 19,158,785 of record NC_141029.1, read on the forward strand.
ATTGGTCAGAATTCACGTGCGGGAAAATGTCAGTGAATTCCCGCAGGTTAACAAAACCTTTAACTCTGGAGGGACGACTGCGCTGGCTGATTGTATCCCTGCTTTAGACAAACTATACATTACGAAAATGAAGCGCGGCCGCGGCTGGAAAACAATGTTTAATGCATCAATCGTCACTGCAGGAGGAGCCGTGAATTATTATAGCTAAACTGCAACATGGTCATCTTGCGGAAATATTACCAACGATCCATCAGGTAATGTTTTCCCCTCTCTCTCTCTCTCTCTCTGTTGGTAAAGCGCTGTCAACAAATATTTTTCCTCCATATCCCATAATGCACAGCGCATCAGCCTACGGCAGCTGAATTAGTCCAAAACGCGCAGAACTTTTTGCGGTTGGACCTGTTTTAGTACAGATCATGTTCTCACCACAAACGAACCGCTCCAGGGTTCGTTTGAAAGCATATCGAGACCACCTCTTCAAGCAGGTCTCGGTACTCTTATTTGGTCCGCTTTTCGTGCGCACTCGAGTACGATTGCTGCATTCTCACCTGCCCAAACGAACCGTACCAAAAGGAGAAACGAACTCTAGTGCGATTCAATCGAACTAAATAAGGCAGGCGTGAAAGCACCCTTAGATGTTGTCACTGTGACGCAAACATATTGATCGCCCCCTCACATCATTTACCCGTGTTGTAGCTGCTCTAGGTTATGCATACTGTACAGGAGCGCACATGCGTCTTTGGTCCTGTCAGATGTGGTGCACACTCTCATTCCCATACAGCAGAGAGTGTCTGTGTGACTGTGAACTCTACCATGCACGATTCAGACACCAGAAATTTAAGTTTGACATTTTAAAAATGACATGCTGTTGTGAACATAAGATATTGCATACGGCTATTAAGCTTGTTTCTTAAAAGTAGTGATCTGGTGCTATATATAAAATACAATTAACTTGACTTCAAGGTGGGAGGGGAAAGCTGTTGGGAGGGTGGGGCGACCCCTAATATTATGGTAGGGGAAACACTGTATGACATGTTCTGCAGGAGGAATACGAGTTGTTACCTTCGGGAAAAGGTTCAGAGTACCTTGCTGTAGATTAAATAGATATTTTATCTGGTGAGCATTAAGCTATCAAATAATAGTGGTATCTGTTTTGCTTATTTATCTGTATAGAGTTGGGCATGTAACTTTTTGGGGGTGGGGGAGTATATATGTATACTCATTTTTTTTTGTATGTTGTATTGTTTTTTTGTTTTTTTTATGTTTGTGATGACTGCAGCTGAGGGCAAGAGCCTAAGACAAATTTCCCTAACTGGGACAATAAAGTTTTACCTTACCTTTACCTTACCATGCCAGCTTTTATGGCCATATTTATAGAAAGAAAAAGTATAGACTACATTAAGGATTTACTATTTACTTTTGCTAAAAAGCTCAAAATTGTATTTGGATTAACCTTTAAAGGATAAACTGAATAAATTAAATACCTTACAGAATTAAAACCAACACAATACAATAGAATATCCTTCAAAGACAAAGTGCTTTACCAAACAGTGGAAGGATCTCCTCCGGGTACAACGGGTAAAAACAATCTGGCCCCATAAAGTCACTGTAAAAATGGAAAAGGCCTGACAAACTACAACACTGCCTCTGACTTTGCTCTCTAATTCAACATCCCAGATTTGAAATGCCCCAGTTTGGCAGTAAATCAATGTGAAGCTCGCTGAAGTAAATCTTATATAGACTCCATGAGAAAAAGATTTACATTCAGTAAACACAGTGTTCTGCCTCTCGTTTCCTACTATGTTGGTAATTTAGGAACAGAGGAGACTGCTTAATAGACTGAACACAAAAAAACAAATGTAGCAAAATAAATGCATAGAAAAAATAAACCATTGTCTTTGCATAAATTAATGTCCTTGAGAACAAAGAAACAAATTAGTTTGTTCTTTATCTCTCTCTCTCTCTCTCTCTCTCTCTCTCTCTCTCTCTCTCTCTCTCTCTCTCTCTATATATATATATATATATATATATATATATATATATATATATATATATATATATATATAAAATTCTTATCGTGAAGGGATAGTTCCCTTTGAGGTCGGAAACTCCAACATTATTTAAAAAAAAAAAATCATGGGGAATGGCCTGATCACCAATTAGTCTGAAGAGTAAGAAAATGGGCCAATAAAGGCATATGAATTGCCATAAAAGCTTTTTCACAGGTGCAACTGCTTAATAATCAGCTGTGTATATAAGCAGCACCTAGAGGAGCTTTTGTCAGACCTCGCTTTAGATCCAATGCACTAAAGAGAGAGACACACGCTGCTCTCGCATCCAGTTTCGCATCCAGTGCATGAACAACACATTAGATGGTGAACGAGCTGGGAGGTTCTCCTGTGCCCTGGAATTTCACTGGGTGTGTATAAGAGCAGAAAAAAAGAAGCAGTTTCTTTAAGAGGGGAAGACAATTTTCACAGAAAATGCGTCTTATTCAAGATTTCGTACCGATATACGTTTCGGGATGCGTTGGTTGCTTGGCACCGGATGATGGATATGACAGCTGTGCCGCATGTCTGGAGGTCCAGGAAGTGTAGGCAGTTCTAAGTGGCAGCTCATAAAGAGAGGAGGCAAACCCTCCAGGATCCTGTTTCTTTCTTTTTGGAGGTGCACAGAGAGCTCACACAGATGTGGAGGGCAACTTCTCTGCCTGATCGTTGAGCACTTCTGCCCTCACCACCCTGGATGGTGGGCCAGGGGCTATGAAGCTATCCCGCAGGTAGAGTTTGCCATTGCGGTTAATCTTTGCACGGAAAGCACCACTGCCTGAAGGGATAAGCCAAAAACCCCATCCAAAGCATGTAAGCTATCTGCATCACTTAAGGCCAGAGCTTACACTCTCCACACTACCGCCACCAACCAGTGCTACTAAAAGGATGTGCTGGCTGAGGTGCAAGATGGTGGTTTCTCCCCAGGCACAATGCATGAGCTCTGCACGGTTTACTACACTCTTATGACCACCAAGTTGGCCGTTCATGCCCTGGGGAGAACGACGGACCCACTTGTGGTCCAGAAATGCCACCTCTGGCATACCTTGGTGGATATGTGTGATGGCGACAAAGCTCGCTTTCTTGATGCACCCACATATCAGGTGGGCGCATTTGGCAACCCCATCAGGAACTTTACCCAGTAGTTCTTTGTGGTGAAAGAGCAGACCAACGCGATGGGTCAGGTCATCTACCACTGGGTTCGAAAGACTGCTCGAATTGGTTATGTCAGCCTTGTTAGCACAGCTCAGCACATCAAGATGGCTCATTTCGACAATTAGACTTGGCTATGCGATTCTGTTTGCCAGAAAGCCTTCTAAGTTTTTCTAAGGGCTTTCATTTTAATGCGGTGAATTCCACAGCCAGCTCTGTCTTCACAGTCTTTATTTTGGCTACCCAAAAAGAGTAGTGGGCTACCTCCAATCCTGGATCTGCGCATTCTAAACAGCTATCTGCACAAAATGCCATTAAAAATGCTTGTGCAGAAACACATCCGTGCATCCATCCAGAAAACTGGTTTGCAGACATAGACCTGAAGGACACGTATTTCCATGTCTCTATTCTCCCTCGTCACAGACCGTTCCTTTGGCTTTGGTTAGTGTTTGAGGGCCAGCTGCATTCGCAATTATCTTGATGACTGACTTATTTCAACTCAGTCTCGGGATTAATTGATTATCAGTCTCAGTCTCAATTGATTATCCACAGGGACAGGGTGCTCTGGCACCTTGACCTGTTGGGGTTTCAAGTCAATGGAGAGTAGAGCAAGCTCTCCTCTGTGCAGAGTATCTCTTATCTCGACATGGAGCTGGACTTGAACGCTCAGTCTGTAAAGGCACAGTTTAACAGATGCGTTTTAAATCTTGATTGGAATGTGCATAATATTGGACCACATCTGATCATTTTTGAAAGCTGATTCCTGCAGCGGGAAGCATAGTAGCTGAAGGTAGATTTACCCTGCTTTGACTGATCTCTTAGAATTTTAATTTAATTAATCATAATGATCTGAGTAATCTGTAAGGTTTGTATTTAGTGAGCATATCTGTAATCATTTACCAATATTGTTACTCTCAAAGTGACTGATGGCAAGTTTCTTTTGTTCAAAACAATTTATTTAATTAAAAATCAAAACTTTTGAGAAGAACTGTGCTCGTAAAACTTTAAAAATTATAATATTTTCTTTATTTATTACTAAAACTGTATTATTATTATTAAAAATAAAATATTTGCAGTTATGTTCACACACTGATCTTTGAGAATATCACATTATGATTATGTTTATTATTATTTATTTTATACTTTCTCAGGAATGCAGCCCTAAAATCTACCAAGAAACGTACTGTGCTCACAAAGTAGGATTTCGTCTGCTTCTTCCTCAGACTCCACTGACATTTCAGTTCATTCGATAACAATCCAGTCAACCACATATTAAGAAAGGAACCAAGGGACATAACAAGCACTTGGAGGAACAACCTTTAACAAAGCCATAATTGAGCAATGCAAGAAACGGAGAAGTTCCTGTACAATGAAAGAATGCAGAATAAAGAAAGAAAAATCCAACAACAAAGTCTAGTATATGAGAAAGGAAGGGATGTTTTAAACGAGCACATCAATTGTGGTTTCCTGTGATAAAAGGGAAAATCCTCATGCTGTTCAATGATGCTGTTTTCAGAGGACAAACCATTCCATTTTCTCACAATAGCAAAATGTATTGGCAAACTGGTTCAACAACGACAACACTGACAAAAAAAGAAAAGGAATATATGGTGTTGCAGCTCTGTGGTGCTTTTAAATCTTTTACAGCCAAACTACATTGGAAAATATTTGTAAAAATGTGAGTGCTGTTTTAAATAACGCTCACCTGCGAGTGCTTCTCCAACTGTTAAATCATTAAAAAAATGACGAGCACTCAGCAATAAGTGTAAATTGTTAGCTCAGTGCTTTGCCTTGCAACCGATGTTTTAAGTCCATGACAACTGCAGAAAAAAAAAAAACTTAGCTGATATTTCTGCAGCATAAAAATGCTTCGGCAGACATGTGACCTAAACAAATTCCCACAAAAATTACAATTCTGTCAAACCTTTTTGAGTTTCTTTTCTTATTCAACTTAAAAAGTAGATATTGACAAATTTTGGAAACCGGTAGTCATTGACATCCGCATTAACTGTTTTCTACTATTGAACTCAATTAGGGATGCAAGGATTAACCAATTTCACTAATAACCTCGCTTTAATTCGAAACAGTTAATTAATCGTAAAGGCTTCACAAAACCATGTTTCTGCACAGAACAAAACTACTGCAAATAAACAAAGTCACACCAGCTGTGAGCAAGTTTAAAGTTACAAGCTTGTACATCAAGGCTGATATGTACGCACACTGGATTAGCTATGGCTGATGCTATTAACTAAGGATGGTTTACATATTGCGTCTTTATGCTTGCTAGTTCGTTATTGGAGGTGTGCGGCTTGCACGCACATATTAGGATCGACAGGCTCACATTTTCCAAGCACATCTAGTTGGTAGAATTCTGCCAATGCCCTGCAAGTCATGTGACAAGAAATGGACCATTCTGTTTCATACTTTGTATGGAATAAACACATTTCTATTCCAATAAGAAAAAAAATACAAAATGAAACTGTCAAACAATTTTGTAATATAGTTTATTAAACATGGCTTTCAGACAGAGGTTCAGCAGTCTTTAATTATATTTGTTCTTTTTAAGACATACTTATGTAGCTTAGATTTACAATTTTTTTATTCTTATTTTTTTTTTGTTTATTTATTGTTCTGTCATTTAGCTTCAGTGTAAAATTAAGACTTAAGTCTTAATGCTAAAAAAATTTTACTCAATTTTAAGTCCAAAAACAAATAAACTATTGTTTGTTTTATTATTATTTTGTGCTGCATTAGTTACTGAGCCGCAATAAAGAACACTTTAAAATCTGAAGAGTTTTCATGTGATTTTACTAAACTAGTAGTGTTTTAAAAGAAATGATTGCATAATAATCGTGATTTGTTATAACCGTGAAATCATGATTATTCCTCAGACTATAATTGTACAACCAAAATCTATAATCGTTGCATTCCTAAACTCAATCCTACTATGGATGTCAACGGTGTCTGGTTTCCAACATAATTCAAAATATCTTATTTTGTTTCAACCAAAAAAAAGACACTTATAAATGTTTGGAACCACTTAAATCCAAATAAACTTGGTGAAAATATTTATTTTAGAGTCAAGTATCCCTTTTGTTATTAACACAATAAAAAAAAACAGTCATGCGTGCTCACACCAGACCCGGCAAACATCAATAAATCACGATATTCGCACATAAATAGACACACGAACATTCACTTCATTCCTGCGTCAAATTCACTTCACAATAGATGCAGATTTGTGTCATGGGCAGGGTTTCTGTTTGTCTAGTGACTCTAGCTTGATTGCAATTCATTGTAGCTTCATTCATTGACTGTAGTCATGTGCTTTAGGAAGGCTGAAAAACAGTGAAGATTCATTCAGCGTCGTGCAGGGCTCGCAACTGCGAAGTTTAATCTATGCGACCTCATAATATATTTGTAAGCATTTGTGCGACTGCATCTAATGGTTGTAGTACGACCTGTTTTGATTTTTTCTAAAAATGTGCTGAATCCCTCTTCAATCGCTCTGTCAATCATTCAAGGCTTTCAGCTGTCAGATGACAGGGAGCTTTTGTTACCTGCTGAAGAGTGAAAAGTACACAGGTGGCAAACCCCACCTAAAGTTACAAATAATTTCGCAGATGAGAGAGTGATAATGACTTGTGGTGAATGTTGATCCACCAGCCGAGATCAATCGAGTGTTTTCGGAGAAGGTGCCCCAATCTCAATGCGTTGCATTCACTGCGTGTTCAGCGCAAATGTCCGCTAAATGTAAAATCTAATACTTTACAAATCATCGTCAAAGAAGCTCGCCTTTACCAAGTTTACACTGAAACTGTGGCTCATAACAAAGAGCAGTATTGCACCGGTGGTCATCGCGAGAATCCTGCTCTGCCTGCTCATAAATTGGTGCAGCTGACTCGCCTTCTTTCCACAAACATAGAAAAATGAAGATCAGGTCATAACGAGACTGGGCATTTAAAATGACACAAACCGAAATCAAAACTTTTAAAGTGTGATAGAAGTTGACATGCAGTAAATTGACATGCATATAAAAATAGTGCAAAATAATAAATTCTTATTGCAATGCTTCATTTTTGTTTGATGCAAACCATACTTTTTTTTTCATAAAGTAACAGACTTTGTATAGCATGAACTTGCATTCAAGCACATTCAAGGCAGCATCACAATGAGAAATTTAATTCATTGTTATTATTATTGTCATTTTCATCATCATTAATATTATATAATTATTAGACATACATTTTGGAATTTGCACACAAATATTAATGTCATCTCAGCATTAGTTAGATAGTTGTTTCTGGTTTTCGTTAGTCCTAATTGATGTTGTTTTAAATACAATAAATCCCTTAATATACAATTTGCAACGGTCATTCATTTTTGGTGGGTGCTGCTAAATTTATTCTGGTGCTCCTAAATTCTTTTTTTCTTTCACTGGTGCTGCTACCAAGTAAAAACGTAAATTTGAGCCCTGTCGTGTCGAGTCCACTTGATCCATTCAGAGGTGCACCCAGCTCTCTGAGTTCATCAACTCCCCCAGAAACTGTACCTGGATGATGGAAGCTTTAATTGGTGCTTTAATTGGTCCAGCCCAGTTTGATGAATTGTTGTCCGGCGTCAGCAGGAGGATTTCCCCTCAGGACACCAACAATAGGCACTATGTCATAATCACCCCCCTACAAAAGCAAGCTCCTGATTGGTTAACGAGGCGCGAATCTCTGTTAAAGATCAGATTTTCCAACTTACACCGCTTCATTCACGCAAATCGTGTCTTCGCACCACAGAATGTTTATTTCTGTGTTTGTATTGTAACATGAAAATCAGAAGCACTTTATCCGCGTTTGGTGTGAATGCAGAATCATTGTTACAAATTATGAAAATACATTTTCCTTCTTTTTTATAAACAGTATTATACACTTGTTCTTTAGGAACCAGCTGTGTGAGCAAAATATGATTTATTTACGTCTGCGGCGAATAACATTTGCCTGAAATTTACGACAATGTCAGCAAAGGGGGAGACAATAATACATAGCTCAGTGGTAAAAATGAATCATACCATGTAACACAATGTGTGAATTGAACCTGTGCTGCAGTGTCAGTGATTCCAGCCTGCAGGTGACAATGGGTTTCTTATAGCTGTAACAAGTGGCAAAGCATGGTGCATGACCCCAGCTAAATAAAACGCAGAGGGGCTTGAAGGTTGTATTTAGAATATGAAAGCCAGTCGTCTGTTCAATGGTACATGAGTCATACTAAGTACAATTTACCCATAAGTCCCACCCCAGCAGTCTGAAATGTCAAAGGTAAATAATTTCAGTGTATGCCTCCACTGTTTCCACTGAGCAGAATGGTTAGGGTTGGATACTGAAACCCTGTGCCATATTACCCATGTAACCGGTATGCACCAAATCAGCGTAGGTATTTTGATGCCAAAGGTACATGGTACAGCCTAAGATATGATCATTGTCACAAGGGGGTAGGGCTGGGCAATATGGGCAAAAAATCTAATCTCTGTATTTTTTGGAGGAATGATGCTATGTGATGCATAACCGGTATTTTTCCATGAATGGTTACTTGAGAGTTAAAGCCTTTTTAAAACAAAATATAATTTAAACACAGGGGTTTCCCTCCCTGTTTACAAATAAACAGCTGCACAAAAAATAACAACTGCACAAACTTTTTGATAAATAAAATACAGTACAGGTTTTTCTCCTGCTTAAAACGATAAGCTGCACATTTTAAATTATAAACAAAATCTTTCATGAATAAATACAGTACAGGTTTTTTTCCTGCTTAACAGTATACATTGCACTACTGTACTGTCGTGCAAATAACAAAGTAAACATAACCACAGAAAACATAGCTACATTGTCAGAGCAAAAAAAAGGAACACACTTAAATAGTAACACAACAAAAAGTATTGTAGGATAGAAAAGAACCACAATAAATGTAAATATGAAACACACAATATTTTATGTCACAATTACTTACAAATGTTGTTATAAATAATCTTGTATACCACAGATGTGTGATTTACAAACAATTAAATCAGCTGTATATGTTTTTTAGTTACACATTTACATGTATTGTGGACAATTATTAAACAGTGCACATACCAAAGATATCTAAAGATAAGTCTTTCACTCCATGTAAAAAATCCTACTCTTTTTCTTTTGTTTTGTTTTGTCTAAACTTGTTTTATAAAATATTAAATAAGGATATGAAAACGAATAGACAATAGATATGAAAAGTTATGAAAATGAGTACTGTAATGATATGCTAGTTAAGCATATAAATGTAAACAGTCATTATAACAGAGCTAAACGTGTTATAACGTAAATGTAAAGAAGAGACCATCATGTAATAAATATTAAACTTTCAATCAGTGAATATGAGGTGGTTTCACTTTGGAAATTTCGGCATTTTTAATTGTTGTGAACACATTCAGGTGCTGCATGTCAATTTGACAAGGCTTCTATGTTCATTGTTGCTGTCAATTGCGGAAGAAATGATTGATAAAAGGTTTTCTAATAAACCATTGTGAGTGACAGCTGCAGGCACCGTGTGACGTGCATGCAAGTGAGGCGGAGTCAGATTTGTCTGGGGATTTCAATACAACACCGGCACTGCATATTCCTCCTCGCGTCAGTGAAGGGTCATTCTTGAACGATTCGTTCATTTTGAACAAATTTTTTGTATGACTCATGGAGTGAATCATTCATTTGCGCATGCGCACATTTGTGCAAGTAGAGCTCACGTGCTACCTCGATTTTGGGCAGAATGCGCACATGTGGCCTCAAACCAAATTAATATGACAGATATTGGATAATTCCGCATCCCTTTGGTGATTCATATCGATATATTCCCAGAACCTGATTTACCGCCCAGCCCTACAAGTGGGCATGTCTGAGAGCCAATAGGAGAGGAGTGAGGCCAGTGGCACGGCCGCTGATGACTGTTCCTTCATAAGAGCTCTAGAAGAAGTGATCACAAAGAAAAACGAGAGAGTGCAAAGCATGGGACATTTTATATTTTGGTTTTGGGTTCTTTTTCAGTGGCAGTTGTTTCTGTTGATTTCTTTATTAAATGTTTAATGTCTCAGCCAGTTGCCGCCTCACACAGTTGTGTGTGTGTGTTTTTTTTTATTCATTTGGCATTTTTGCTATTGGGATATGACAATATGTGAAGAGAAAACACAGTTAAAGAGAAAGGACTGAGATTGGATAGGGAAAAGTCTGCAAACTGGGACTCGAACTCAGGAAGCCCAAAGAGCAATGGTGTTGTATGTCAGTACACTGCCCACAAGGCTATTAGTAGCCCCTGCCATATAGTAAGCTCTTGTAATGAAGTTATGGGTTGCGGATGGAAGGACATCCACTGCGAAAAACATTTGCCATAGTAGTTGGCGGTTCATTCCACTGTGGCGACTCCTGACAAACAAAGAAATAAGTCTAAGGAAAATGAATGAATGAATGAAACTAATTTATATTATTAAGTAGTTATATGAATAGTCATACACTAACTGTCACCTTAAAATAAAGTGTAACTAAACTGTGTAAAACATGTGCCGGAATAGTTGGCGGTTCATTCCGCTGTGGCAACTCCAGATAAATAAGGGACTAAGTTGATGAAAAATTAATGAAAAATTACATTTTGATTAATCAAAAGTAAAAATTGTAATATCTTTAACAGTTTTGAACCCATGCAGTTGATTTCTTAAGGTTAGCTTAGCATAAATCATTTAATTGGATTAGACTATTAGCATCTCCCTCAAAAAAGTAAAAAGAAATCCTATTTAAAGCTTGACTCTCTGTAGTGACATTGTGTTCTAAGAACCACAGAAAAAAGTTGCTATTTCCTAGGTTGCTATGTCTAGGATGTACACTCTCATTCCGGCATAATAATCAGGGCACTTTGCTGCTGCAGGGTTACCTAGTTACCTAGATGAGGGCTATTTTCAAGTGCTGTGCCCCATGATACGACAGCAAAGTTCCTTGATCAATACGCTGGTCTAAGCACATGTTATAACTACAGAAGAATCAAGCTTTAATTAGGAGAAATATCAGATGCTAATGGTCTAACTCGATTCATGCTAAGCTAAGCAAAGCTAAGCTAAGCTAAAAGTTCTCCCACCAGATGCAGAGATCAGTTGAATGGATTCAAAAAGGATAGGTGACTTGTAAAATGAGCCTATTTCCATAAAAAGTTCTCCATGCTATTCAAGAAATGCCATGACCAGTGGGAACTCCGCATATTGGAATGATTTTGCTAATGTCATTTCACTGCACAAACAGTGACCATCAGTATCACGAAGCTGTCTGGTACTATATCAGAAAAGAAATCAAAGTCATTCTGATCCGTCAAACAAAAGCAAACTGAAGCGCATCAACATTGACAGACAAGCCCTCCCTGCTGGAGAAACTCCACCCATCTGTTTGTGTGCAAACAAAGGCACCGAGCTCCTTTTAAGGAGGCTGAGGCAGAGAAGGCGAAATAGATGTGAGCTTTTTCCTCCTTAGCCAGCTGGGTTTTAGGCTGGAAGATTATTTCTGCATATTCCCCTCTCCACTATCTACAATCACATTATTCTCTCTCACCCCTGCCTGTGAAGCACTCACATCCACCGGGGAAAAGAAAGTGCCTGGGAAAGGATATCCAAACACAATCAGGCATTAACCCCCACATATGCTTTGGGGAATGCGATGACAATACGCAACATCCAATAGGAGACATTTTGGGTCTGTGCCTGTTTTCTGAGCACTGGTAAATGCTGCAGACATAGAGAGACGAACCCTGCTGCAAGGCACACCATAGGTGCTCAGTGCAGGAGATGGAGGAAGCTGTTGCCATGGTAACCTGCAACACATGGGTCGCCAAGCAACAGCCAATCGTGACCTCGCCACTCTAGCAATCTCCACCATGTGTGCGAGTGTTTACTGGTATCTTCGCAAATGATGACTAAAAGCAGCTTACAAGCAATAAGATAATACATATCCATACGAACAGCTAGCGTGAATAGATCTTCATGGAAGAGACTTTAACAGAAACTTCAAGGTGATGTAGTTACACATGTTCCATGCACTTACTAGTAATTACAATGAATTATGATTAATTACATATATCTAGGGCTGAGCGATATTGCAAAAAAAAAAATCATGATATTATGTTTCATATCATTCGATATTGATAATTATTGAATATTTTTAACAATACATTTAGGAATGTCAGGATTTTTTAACTAATTTAATTTAATTTACCCACATTACTAAGGCAAATAATTTTAATAGTCAAAAACAAAAATATTTAAACTAAATATCTGATCTCATAATAAAATAAACATAAGTGTTAAAGCAGGGGTCTCAAACTTACAATTAATTAAATAAAACTTTAATTTAAAAATTTTATTTAATTTAATTTACCCCCCTTTAATTTGAAAGCTTAATCTTAGTGCGGCCCGCAAGTTTGATATGTATAGCACTTTACAGTTTTGTGTGTGGAGCTGACCGAACCCACAAATCACGGTGGGGTATATGGCTCTCGAGGGCGGGACATCAGCTGGACTTGATGCAGGCAGAGAAACATTTCCCATTGAGTGAAAGTCACAGCAGTGTTGTCATGGAGTGTTTTTCTCCATGCCTGATAACTGCCTCGTTTCTATTAGGCACACGCGGACATTCGTCCCAGCGCGCTTCATTCACAACACTTCAAAAAAGTGTTTTTAAGCTGCTGCTCAGCGAGACATTATAAATATATAAATGTATATAAATCAGTGTTTAATTTCAGCAGAATCTTGCCAGAATCTTCCCTGTTCTGGGAAATGTCAGATATTTGTATTTTTCTTTCCGATATTTTAATTGATTCGGCATTACCTTGTGCGCAGTGAATACCTTCATGTGTGTGTTTGTGTGTGAGAGAGAGAGAGACCGAGAGGGAGAGAATGAGTGCAGCAAATGCTGTGTGGATTGTGTGTGCGCGCATGCATGATAGTAGTCACCATGCGCTAGTTTAAGCAAATTTCACGTTTAACTATTGGTCCTGAACAATATTTTCAACAAATCATTTTTCTTGCATTTACAATCACTTTCATAGGTTGGTGGTGGTTATTGTTTCGCGCACAGTGAGCAGAAAAGAAACCAAAGTGATGCGTACGCAGCGGAATAAAAGAAAAGTAAGGAACCAATAAGTCCCCATTAACCCGGACCAATTATAGTCACACCATTATTTGTGTGTTGTTTGCATCGCTCTACCTGAATTGTATTTGCTTTGCCTCCTACAATGAACATTACATATATTTCTATATGATCTAAAAGTAGTCAAAACAAAAAAACAACACAGTGTTTCTTCTTTTTCCTGTAACAGCAGCACGGCGGATAACAGTAAATATCTTTTTATCTTTATCTTTTTTTATCTTTAAGATGTTTTTTTAACTAGTTGCGACTAGAAAATGTGTGCAGTTCATGTGCACCGCTTGCACAACATATGTGCTTTACTCCCATACGCACGTCGTGCAAGTTGCACGCCTCCATTGGAAACTTATACTATAAGCTTATTGGCACTACTTCCAAGGCAAGTCCTCAGTGGCCACATTTTGTTAAAACTTAAGCCTTCATAAGGAAACTACATACCAAATCTTTTTTTAATCGATATTAATAATGGTGTACGGTCAATAAATATCGATACCGATTTTATCGCCCAGCCTTATATCTAACTCTAAACATAACCAACATTCTAGCCCCAGCCATAAAGTAAGCACATGTAATAAATGTATGTGTTACGGCTAAAAGGGCATCCAAACTGTAAAACATATACTGGAATAGTTGGCGATTCATTCTGCTATGGCTACCCTTATAAATAAAGGAATAAGCCGAAGGAAAACAAATGAATGATTCAATGTAATGAATTTATATTATTTAGTAGTTAAATTTATAGTCACACAGTAACTACCTCACAATAGTGTATAAACAAAACTTTAAACAAAATCATTGTTTCCAGAAGTTTAACGCGATGGCTGCATCCAAGATCACATATTTACACAATATAGTGCACTAAAAACAGTAAGCAATCCGTGTAGTATGTCCGAATTCATAGAATTCTAAAAATAGTATGCGAGAAGTACCCTGGATGACTTGATGCTTCCGAATTCTGAACTACGCATTGGATGGACTCTACCCTATCCCATGATGTACCGCAAAAGAATTCATAAATGGGATTGAAGCATTATAACTGATGCGGGTAGGTCATATGATGATGACAAAATGGCAACTTTAGTACATCAGAGTTCCATTCATACTACACCCATTCATACTGTATAGAATGCACTTTCTAACAGCAGAGTAGTACATTTAAATTCAAATGGAGTACCAACTGAGTAGTAAGCCATTTCAGATGCAGTCTATATATAATGGCCAAGCTGAAAGATTTAAACAGAAGCTGGTAACACAATCATTGTTACTTGAAGTCATAAAAGGTACATTGATGATAAAGATGTTAATGCTTTTAAAATTATGAAATATAAAAGGAATGTGAAAGTCTAACAAAGAAATACACACAAATTCCAGCAGATTTCTTCAAAATTCTAATGTAAATATGGAAATTATGCTACCAAAGATGGCTTTTAATCTATATAACTTCACAGTTTTAATGGGAGAACAAAAGTGTAGCAGTAAACAGTAATGACAGCCTTACCTTTGTTCTTGTTTTTACTTTTGATTTGACTTTTTGCCTCCTTTTTAGCTTCTTCTTGCTCAAAGCTTTCTTCCCCCTGAAACAAAATGAACCATGTCAGTTATCACTATTCACAAATTAACATTAAGCTCAATGCAGATAAAATCATACAAATGGTTATTAAATCTGGTTTATACTGCAGCTTTAGGTGGACAAGAACTGTCTGCTTGTTTTGACATGCTGTTCAGAGATAGAGTCACAATAAAAACAAAGAAAAAAAACTCCTTCAGTATTGGTCTATGTGTCAGCACTTTACACAACTTATTTTTTCATCTGGAAGACTGTAGAGTTTGATATATTGAGAGTGTGTAGATATCCTTCACCCTGAAACTGCCAGTTAACAAATAATAGTTGGCAATTTAGTGTCCAAAATAAATAAGACACAGTGAATGGACTGTTTTATTAGTGTTTTTAGGGCTGAGCGATACAATGAATGTTAGCATTGTTACTGAATTTCTTTGCTGACAATAAAAGGAAAATATTTCACCAATTATATAGAGAGTACAAAGTTTAGCTTTATGTTTGTATACACACATTTTTCATTTTTATATTCCGTTTCATTTTATCTTTAGTTTAATTTTAGGTTTGACTTATTATCATTATCATAATTATCATTATTATTATGTTAATTGTTCATTAATTACCTGCTGCAACAACGCTACTATGCATTGCTACATTAGCGTCTTGAAATGCTAAGCCACAGGCCTTAAATTGTCACTATTATGGTTAAACTAGTGAATCTATAAATCTATAAATCATGTGTTATGGTTTTCATATTTTTATAAATGTTTTTCTTATTTTATTCAGTTTCTACTGTCCAGTTATTTTATCTGGAAAACAAACAACATTTCCAGATTAAAATTTAACTGCAGCATTAAATATTTTAGCTTTATTTATATTAACAAATGTATTTGACAGTTGCCGTTTTAGCCGAGAATGACATACTCTGTATTTGGGCTGCACGAAATTGAAAAAATCTCATATTGCAATATTTTATTTTTCTGCAATAAATTTTGCGATATGAATAATAAAGTTTCACAAGATTTAAATAGCTGTATTTGATAGTTTTCTGGGGAGTCTTACAGTATTCAAGTACAGAAATTGACCAATCACAACAAAAAATATGCTTTTCTTATTTTGCTTTGTCTCGTTCTAGATCAAGTAAAAATTTTGTTCTGTTTTTACATCAAAATTAATAGTTTTTCCTTAAAAGAAGCAAAAGTACTGGCCAACAGAATAAAAAAATCTTGTTTTTGCATTGAAATGTGGATATTTGGTCTAGAAACAAGTCTAAAATTTACAGTTTTGCATAAATTCTGTATACATAATTAAATATAATTAATCTTTGCTATACCTCCAAACATGTTCAATTTTTGTGCACGAATATTAAATTGTCACTCTATTATGGTTAAACATAGAAGTGACTTTATAATATAAATAAACTATAATTCAGACTTAACATTGCATATCTTGTGATGCATATATTGTTGAAGCGCACATTGCGATATCGATGCTGAAACAATATTGTGCAGCCCCACTCAGTATGTCAGGGTTCAGGAAGGATGAGGGAGCGAGGACTCAAGTGCAAACAGGATGATTTATTGATAATAAAAATAAAACAAAATTAGAACAAAAACCACCCCGAGGGGGAAAAACATAACTATAAAACAAACACTCAAACAAACTTGGATGGGCTGGCAGGACAAACAGGACTGGATAGCACACGACATGGAAATAACGACGACGAACAGGCAAAGGACTGAAAACATGAGGGGGATTATAAAGCAAAAAGTAAATTGACACACAGGTGAACACAATTAACTAATAATGGGTTAACAAGGAGGGTGGGACTAGACAATAGACGGGAGAGCGCATGACACAGAGAGACAATACAAGCCATGCGCTCACATAACACAACACTGAAGCACACGACAAAAGCACGTGACCAATGTAAACACCGAGCCATGTGCTTTGACAAAAGACGCAAGACACGAGCACACGATGAATGAAAACACTCACCATGCGCTCACATATGCAGCATGCATGCTTCATCCCAGCGCCGACCAAAACCGAAACCAACAAGACTGAGACGCTGGGAATGAAACACCATGCTGCTGACAGACGAAAACACAAACACGAGTACAAGAGCGCACGCGTCTGAGGGACGCAGAGCGCGCGCACGGCCGCGTCAAGCCGGAGCACGCACACTCTACGTACACCCACGACGGCGCGCGCTCACACAGAGACAGAAACAGGACCAGACATGAGAAGTGTCAGAGCTCTGCCACCAAAACAAGGATTTTCAAGACCAAAGTGGCAGAACCCTGACACTAGCCCCCCCCAAAAGGGACGCCACCTGGCGTCCCTAAAGGGAACATCCAACAAGGTACAAGACAGACAAGAAACACTACAAGACAACAAAACAGGCAACATCAACAGACACAAGACAGGGGGGTGAACAGGCAAGACGACATGAAGGGGGGGAGGGAGGGAAGCCAAGCCGGACTCAACAAGACAAACAAGGGAGGGATGGGAGGGCAAGACCAGGGAGGATCAGGAGGGACAGTCCAGGGTGGATTCAGTGGGTCGGGGGCCCCGGCAGGGAGCCAGGGTGGAGCCGGAGGGTCCTTCCAGGGTGCAGGGAGGGAACACCAGGGAGGAGCAGGAGGGACGACCCAGGGAGAGTCTATCAGGGGAGACAAGGCAGGAGGTCGGTGGGGAGCGGGCTGGGCTGGAGGCCTGTGGGGAGCCGGCAGGGCTGGAGACCAGAGGGGAGCCGGCAGGGCTGGAGACCAGAGGGGAGCCGGCAGGGCTGGAGACCAGAGGGGAGCCGGCAGGGCAGGAGACCAGAGGGGAGCCGGCAGGGCAGGGCGCCAGGCTGGGACCGGCAGGGCTAGACGTCTGGTAGGTTCCGGCAGGGCAAGGAGCCGGGCTGGGGCCGGCAGGGCTAGACGTCTGGTAGGTGCCGGCAGGGCAAGGTGCCGGGCTGGAGCCGGCTGGGCAAGATGTCTGGGTGGTGCTGGCAGGGCAAGGAGCCGGGCTGGGACCGGCAGGGCTAGACGTCTGGTAGGCGCCGGCAGGGAAAGACGTCTGGTAGGCGCCGGCAGGGCAAGGTGCCGGGCTGGAGCCGGCTGGGCAAGACGTCTGGGTGGTGCCGGCAGGGCAAGGAGCCGGGCTGAAGCCGGCAGGGCTAGACGTCTGGTAGGTGCCGGCAGGGAAAGACGTCTGGTAGGTGCCGGCAGGGCAAGGTGCCGGGCTGGGGCCGGCAGGGCAAGACGTCTGGGTGGTGCCGGCAGGGCAAGACGTCTGGGTGGTGCCGGCAGGGCAAGACGTCTGGGTGGGGCCGGCAGGGCAAGACGTCTGGGTGGTGCCGGCAGGGCAAGACGTCTGGGTGGCGCCGGCAGGGCAAGGAGCCGGACTGGGGCCGGCAGGGCAAGACGTCTGGGTGGCGCCGGCAGGGCAAGGAGCCGGACTGGGACCGGCACTGAGCTGCGCTCAGGGGCTGGAGCCGACACTGGAGGGCGCTCAGGGGCTGGAGCCGACACTGGAGGGCGCTCAGGGGCTGGAGCCGACACTGGAGGGCGCTCAGGGGCTGGAGCCGACACTGGAGGGCGCTCAGGGGCTGGAGCCGACACTGGAGGGCGCTCAGGGGCTGGAGCCGACACTGGAGGGCGCTCAGGGGCTGGAGCCGACACTGGAGGGCGCTCAGGGGCTGGAGCCGACACTGGAGGGCGCTCAGGGGCTGGAGCCGACACTGGAGGGCGCTCAGGGGCTGGAGCCGACACTGGAGGGCGCTCAGGGGCTGGAGCCGACACTGGAGGGCGCTCAGGGGCTGGAGCCGACACTGGAGGGCGCTCAGGGGCTGGAGCCGACACTGGAGGGCGCTCTGGGGCTGATGCAGCAGTTTGGGCAGCCCTCTTTCTCTGCAGCCTCCGTTTACTCGACCGAGTCAGAGGGAGGTCATGAGCTGCACTCGTAGAGGAAGGAGGGGTGGAGTATTTGCCACAATCAGCTGGAGGTGGTGTGAGGATCTGCCAATCCTTGCGGTGGTGGAGATAAAGTGAGAAGCCCCAGAAGTCCAACACCCCAAGCTGATCCATCTCCCACTGTGGCAGGGGTTCATCGAGACAGAGATTAAAAGCTTCCTTCAGAGTGGCGTCATCAAACTCAAGCCCCCTAGCATAAGTCCAAAAAAACTGGGCAAAGCTTTTTACCTCCAGACCTTGCTGGCGGGCCGACACCAGCCCCTGAAGGCGCCTCTGTCTCTCCTTTGCTGTGGTGGGTGGAAGGATAATTATGCTCATCCTGTTGCTGAGTCCTCTGTTTGGCCTGTTCGTACTGTCAGGGTTCAGGAAGGATGAGGGAGCGAGGACTCAAGTGCAAACAGGATGATTTATTGATAATAAAAATAAAACAAAATTAGAACAAAAACCACCCCGAGGGGGAAAAACATAACTATAAAACAAACACTCAAACAAACTTGGATGGGCTGGCAGGACAAACAGGACTGGATAGCACACGACATGGAAATAACGACGACGAACAGGCAAAGGACTGAAAACATGAGGGGGATTATAAAGCAAAAAGTAAATTGACACACAGGTGAACACAATTAACTAATAATGGGTTAACAAGGAGGGTGGGACTAGACAATAGACGGGAGAGCGCATGACACAGAGAGACAATACAAGCCATGCGCTCACATAACACAACACTGAAGCACACGACAAAAGCACGTGACCAATGTAAACACCGAGCCATGTGCTTTGACAAAAGACGCAAGACACGAGCACACGATGAATGAAAACACTCACCATGCGCTCACATATGCAGCATGCATGCTTCATCCCAGCGCCGACCAAAACCGAAACCAACAAGACTGAGACGCTGGGAATGAAACACCATGCTGCTGACAGACGAAAACACAAACACGAGTACAAGAGCGCACGCGTCTGAGGGACGCAGAGCGCGCGCACGGCCGCGTCAAGCCGGAGCACGCACACTCTACGTACACCCACGACGGCGCGCGCTCACACAGAGACAGAAACAGGACCAGACATGAGAAGTGTCAGAGCTCTGCCACCAAAACAAGGATTTTCAAGACCAAAGTGGCAGAACCCTGACACAGTATTATCAGGCTTTCACTGTAATACACTTAGGGCTCTATTTTGATGATCAATGCGCAAAGTGCAAAGCGCAGGGCGCAAACGCATTCAGGGCATTATAGAATCCACTTTTGCTAATATAAGGATGGAAAAAATCTGCTTTGAGCCGTGGCGCATGGTCTAAGAGTTTTCTTAATGAGTTATAGGTGTGTTTTGAGAATAAACCAATCAAGAGTCTCATCTCCCATTCCCTTTAAGAGCCAGTTGCGTCACGCCATGGTGCATTAGCTATTTACATGACGACTTTGCAAGTGGAAAAACTGAGCGTTTCACTAGCAAGAAACAGTTAAACAGAGCATCTACAGCGCGAGAATGAGCGATAAGGCCACTCATTATCTACTTTCACTCTCGTGGATAAGGAAACCTTGTACACACAGACATCAGTTAGCCTATAAATAAATCATTAATTTTGTTTGTTAATCGCAAAGATTTGTTTCAAAACTATTTCTAAATTCAGTTTTAATTTCCAGCAAATTAATAAATGAACAATATAAACGAAGTGCGTTCAAAAAAATGGAGTTATATCCAAATACACATGCTATGCCCTATATGGTCTGAAACCTGACAGTTGAGTAAATCTAAGCTTGTCTTTAGTAAAAAAAATATATATATAAAAAGCCTGAAAGAATGGTTTTATATATATATATATATATATATATATATATATATATATATATATATATATATATATATATATATATATATATATATATATGAGCAATATCACACGAGTAGCAGTGCGATATGGCTATATATCGGCACTGGTGAGAGGCATGCCTTGGCTCGAGGCCGCAGGCCTAGTGCCTTAGTGCCCTCACCAGTGCCGATACAAAGCCATATCGCACTGATACGAGTGTGATATTGCGTTTATACAACAGTTTGACGGCATAATTGTGTATTAAAAAACTAAATCAAACATGAAGAGTCTCAAAAACCTTTTTGTATGAGGAACTACTTTCTTCTGCATTGGATTCAAAACATAAGCTGACAGTTCAACAGCTGAGCAAGCATCTTTTAAACTTTGGATCTGTAGTGTCTGCTTTTTGCTGGCTGTATGTGGGCGGAGTAATACACAACGGGTAAAGAGGCTGTACGGGTGCTGATATTACTTAAATATATCATGGCTATCAGTCAATAAAATTTGAGAACTAGACAGAACTGTTGTGTGTGTGTGTGTGTGTGTGTGTGTGTGTGTGTGTGTGTGTGTGTGTGTGTGTGTGTGTGTGTGTGTGTGTATATATATGTATATACATATATATCATTAATATCTTAATTATTTTTCATATGTAAAGATATTTGCATATTGCTTTACATCTTGTATGTAATAAGCAGTGTGTAAGCGCTCTGTGCTGGACAATAGACCGGCTTTGTTCTGGTCTATTGAAAAGTATATTATAGTTTCTCAAAATAGCAAGACGCCAGCAATGCGCCTCAACACGTCTTCCTTTTTAGACCAGAACGCCTATGGGCGCAAATATGGGCGCAAATGCATTTGCTATTTAAACAGCATGCCGCAAAACGTCAAAACGACTCTTGCGCCAAGTTGAAACTAGCACACAACAACAGCGTCGTGCCTCCCGCCACATTGCGCCGGGTGAATGATAGGGCATTATATATGTCATATGTCACATATCTTAATAGCTCAGCTGAACATGTATTCATCCTTGTAACTTGTGGTTTCAACATGCATTTTTAATAAGCATGTATTTTACAGTAAAGTGACTTGAGCTCAACCAGCAAATGTTAAATATCAATAAAGCAATTGTTGGTCTTCCTACATCTATTTAAATATGCCTAAACACTGTAAAATGACACTGTTTGTGAAACATGAGCATTTGTAAATAGCCCAAACCCTACAGCGGGCGATCCTAATTTAATTTTCAGCAGAAGAGCCGTGCGAAGGTGCTGTTATATTAGAACCTTATGTTGGAACCGTGTTGAAGTGCTTGTGTAGAGCAGTAAACAATAGAACAACAGTAGCTGATTATTTGCAGCGAAAAGTGAAAGCACAGAGGCTGTTTGTGATGAAGGGCCTGAAGGTTGGGAGGGGCGTTGAACGGTTCAGAGCACTTTGCATGCTATCAACGCTGGTGATATCATAAGTGGATGGCATCAGTGTACACTATGAAAGCCTTAAATACAATGTTTGATTTTTGCATTAAATATTTTATAACTGTAAATTAGGAATCCTAATCTACTGTTTAATTTCATTAGCAGCTGAATATAACCAAGCAGGAATGTTTTGGTCAAATACATAAATCCTGATAATTAAATAGCAGAAAAATCAAATAACAATACAGTAATTAGAATGTTTTTGCAAAATCTAATACTAGAAAAAATGTAAAATATCAAAATATTTTAACAAAATTCTGGTCATGAAGTCCTTTTTGTTTTTAAAACAAAAAACTTGAATTGTTTTGGTGATTTCATGCACATTAAAAAAAACTTGACATCTCTAAATCTTACTAATGAGTTTGCTTTATTTATTGAATCTGATAAATATGCAATTAATAAGAAAGAAATGCTCCAATTTCTAAATATAGCTGAATAAAATGCAAAATAGACTTTTGTAAAATAATGTTTTATTTCTGTAAATGTAACTGAAAACGACTATTTAAGACACTGTCAAAGAACGTGAGAATAAATTGTAATGATTTGTACAGTAAGATCACAAATAACAAACTGACCTGAGGTAAATCACGTCAAGTTTGTGTGTGTGTCTCTCTCTACAGCAGGGTGACGTCAGGCAAAACAGAACCCAGCCCTTCGCATTAATGAGACACACGACTGCTGTTCTGAATATGCCATACTACATGTATGATATCGTTGAATTAGTAACAGTTTCATAATATAAAGTAGCTGGTTATTAATATCAATCAGGTAAAACAATGCAATTTATTAAGGGCGGCTGAAATATACAATTTGCCAGTAGTATGGCAATATTTACGCGAGTATTAAAGTAAATACAATTGATTTATAAGGTTTTAGGCTTCCTTTTTGTGGAACACATTAAAGCCAGTGTAGCTATAATCACAAATTCATTTAGCCACGTCCTATTAGCACAACTTCGCTACGAGTCAAAGCAGCTGGTTAACAGCTATAGGTATCGATCTGGTTTTGAAAGCAGCTTTAGAATAACATTGCTGTCTATGACAGCGCGGCGAAGCTGTTTTTAAAGGGTGCACAAATGAAAAGAGACACAAACTGAGCTTTTCCATTGACCTGGATAAAATGAAACGAATGTTTAAGCTGCGCTAGCTAATGCGATCTCGCTAAGGAAGTTAGCAGCATGCTAACAACTACTGCTGTTTGGGCTCAAACGAGCCGCTCATGTATAACCCAATGGGTTTTGTTTACAAACAGATCCAGCTGCACGCCATCGCACCCTGTTTCTCGTCCAGAACCGAGCCGGTAAATCAGACCCACCTGCCGAGGTTGAGCCCCTGCTCTTTGTCGTTGATCGCGGTGGTGTAAATCCTCCGGTACCGCTCAGCCAGTGCTCGCCCTGAGAGAAGAAGCTGGTAGCGGCTCCGACAATCCGAGCGGGCCCCTACAACGGGACAGGAGCCCATCCCTGATCCGATCGGTGCGAAATCGTTTCCAGCTCCGGGGATGACCCTGACACCCAGCCCCATGGAGTGGGATGAGGAGGACAGAATCCCGCTTCCACCGGCACCCGCTGCCGCAGCAGCACACATCATCGTTTAGGGGAACAACGCATATATTAGATTACACTGTCAATCAACAGAGCTAAAAGTCCCAGTCGCACTCCATAAATCCTCTCCGCAAACCCGCAAAACGCCCGGCGAATTACATCCGAGTATCCCCGATTGAAACGACGTTTACGGTTAGCCGCTCTGCTGCGACTGCGAAATACGCGTCCCTTCCTGCGCCGGATCGGCCGAATCAACCGTTATTTCCCCGATTGCAGGCGATCCAACCACGTTCAATTGGCCGAAGTGAAATAACTCAAATGCGCGAGCTGACGTCCGTGCTCTGCGTTTATTCCTGCTGTTTTTCTTGACCCCGTAAAGACAGCACCCCTAGTAGCGCTGCCATCTTAGCTTCATCATCCTTCCCTGTTCATGTCGCTGACTGTCAAGCATGCTGGGATACATTCCCATCCACAGCACACAAGGGCTGCGTTTCAAAGCGCAGCACGCGTTCTACCTAGATACCATTTGGCCGTTTGAACGAAGTTCGTGAACGCGCATACAAGTGCTCTCTTGTAAGGGGACTCGGTAGAATTTGAAACGCGACTGCTGTAGTAACGAAGCGGCCGAGTATAACGCCTTCAGAAGCGGTTTAATTGCTTTATCGTTTGTTTATTCTCACTGAAGAATTCGAATTTATTGCAGGATTATGTAAACACAACCAGCGCGGTTATTTTATGCTAAATCTTACATACATTAAATATGTATGGTTATTATGCCATACAGGCTAATATGAATTTATGAGTATATTGTAATATTTCTCCTGTTTTGTAAGCTCTGGTTAAGCGTTATTATTTTATTTGAGCAATGGGCCTATTTTTTAATAGCTCTTTTCTGAGATAATCTTATGTTGTCAATTAATTTTTAGCCATGTACTTCACCCATCATTTTTTAATTTTTTTATTTAGTGTACTATCATCCTAATTGGATAACAAAATGTTATTGTTCATGGTTATGGGTTTTGTAAAACATTAGACTGAGATTATAAAATTACCAGTTTGGGTGAACTGTCCGAAAATAAACTAATATTAATGAAATCCCAAAATAACTACTATACTAAAAAACTATTATTTTAACCAACGTGCTCAAACTATAAACTTGTTGTTAGAAAGTGTTTCCACAGATTATGTTTCTGCATGTTATCTGGCATAGGCCTACTGTTTCTGGTATAGGATTACCACTTAATCGCCCTTACCAGCGACCTTTACTACAATAGAACTAAGGATGTAACCTTGGAGAGCAAAGGTAAACATGAAGAAATCAAAAATTATTTATCACCCCAAAATAAAATAGAAAAATCTGAATATATTTAATGTATAATACATGTTTTTTTTTAATTATAATAAATTAAAAATATTTGAAGAGAATAAAATATTAACTAAATTAAAGTTCTCTAAGTTTAAAGTAGCTATGATAATGTTTCTTTATATTATTTGCATTTTATAAAAATACTGCATATGAATATGTATGTAATATAATTTACTACACTACATTCAATACATTTTAAATTTCCTAGGCATATAGTATCCTTAAAGAACGATCAGTAAATTTGTCAAAAATAATAAAAGTACTAAAAACATATAAAAGTAAAACATATAAAAGATATTGTTTAAATATTTGTCAGTGCATTAAGCATTTGACTTTTAACATGTTTTATTAGTTTAGTTTAGTCAGTACTGAAGCCAAATCTAGAGCTAATCCAACCAAATAACTTACAATAATGGTTTAAAAATTAGTAGCCCAAATTTATGTTAGGGAAAAATATTAAACCTAATTTTCAAAAATAGCATAAATCAAGACAAACAAAAATACACCCAATTTTGTTGAAATGTAGCAATTTGTACATTTGTTTTGCAATATTTTGCATGAATTTAAATGTATTATCTTTCCAAAGATATTCTGTGGTTAAAATAGTATTTCAACACACATATCTGTTTAATAAATCAGTTTTGTTCAAATGCACCAATTTTTATTACCCATATTCACTGAGAAATGGATAAAAATATTAATTTTAAAAATGGGGTGTACTCGTATATGCTGAGCACTGTATATATAAATCAACAAATAAATAAATATCTGATGCAGAATTTTGCATACCATTAAATGGTACATTATTATATTATATTATATTATATTATATTATATTATATTATATTATATTATATGGGCGTAGCAGTGGCGCAGTAGGTAGTGCTGTCGCCTCACAGCAAGAAGGTCGCTGGGTCGCTGGTTCGAGCCTCGGCTCAGTTGACGTTTCTGTGTGGAGTTTGCATGTTCTCCCTGCATTCGCGTGGGTTTCCCCCACAGTCGAAAGACATGCGGTACAGGTGAATTGGGTAAGCTAAATTGTCCGTAGTGTATGGGTGTGTGTGTGATGTTTCCCAGAGATGGGTTGCACTGCATAAAAATGTGCTGGATAAGTTGGCAGTTCATTACGCTGTGGCGACCACGGATTAATAAAGGGACTAAGCCTACAAGAAAATGAACTATATTATATTATATGTATTATATATATATATTATGTATTATATATATATATATATATATATATATATATATATATATATATTATATTTTATGTATTATATTATAGTATACGTGTTATATTATATCATACTATATTATATTAAAATGTATTATATTCTTATTATATTTGCATATTGCACTACCAATATTATCTATTAGTGAGTGAGACAAAATGAAGCGTGTGAATATACTGTATGTGCATAAAACGGGGAGAGTGAGAAAATGTAAAGTGACAAAAATTGCTTTAGACAGTGCTCCAATGAGAAATGCCATTTTTCCTCCTCCCTTCACTGTCACAGAGACTGACAATAGTTAGAGTGGTGTCAGCAGCAGTGAAGTCATTTTTTTTGCAATGAATCTCAATTAGCATGTGATTGTAATCGATGTGAGAGTCATCGGACGCCTTCACTTGTGCAGGGAGTCCATTTCTACCCAAAACAAATCTCTTAAATGGAAAATGGATAGGGGTCTTGACAATATGCACAATATAACAAAGGAGTATGCATAAAACCTGCAAAATTAAAGTACCGATTACAATTATTTTGAATACAGACAGAAAATAGATCAATTTATATTTTAATTGAAAAGTAGGACAGCGGTAAATCAATGAATTAGTATGCAAATATGAGACAAACTGGAAACTTTCTTTTAAACATAGTGCGCCATCTAGCGGTGATCTGTCTTTTTTCATTATTACGCTGCTGTCAGTTTCTACTGCAATCAACCCTTGAACATAAATATCACAAATTCATACAATTTTATGATAATAAAACAATTTAATCATTTGAAAGGAATATGTTCCTTTATAACTAATTCCAAAATAAACTTTTTTCCAAGAACATTTTAAATATATGAAAACATGTGACCGAGGATAGCATGATTGACTCATAGCAAGATGGTCGCTGTTCGAGCCCCGGCTGGGTCAGGTCCTTTCTGTTCACACGTGGGTTTCTCCACAGGTATAGGTGAATTGAATAAGCTAAATTGGCCGTAAGTATGTGTGTAAATGCAAGAGTGTGTGGGTGTTTCCCAGTGTTCGGTTGAAGGGCATCTGCTGAGTAAAACATATGCTGGATAAGTTGGTGGTTCATTCTGCTGTGGCGACCCCTGATTATTAAAAGGGAAGGGACTAAGCTAAAAAGACAACGAATGGAAAACTTATATGCACTAGAATAGCTTTTCATGGAACAGCAATAATATCCAGCTGCAAACCTGCAGACCAACACACGTTTCAGGACACACGGTCTAGGCTGCGGCCTACATATAGTTAATAAATAGTGTACACAACTGACAATAGTGTATTTCACAAATATTAGTGGTAACAATTGTTACGATTTAAATGATGTTAAATAAAGGGGAAGAGGAGTAACATTAACTTTTGGGTGAAACACATAAGCAACCACACAACATCAATAAATGAGGGACAAAAACCAAGACCAGCTAAATGCAATACGTGATTTTATTTACAAAAATAGTGATAATAATGAATGCCAAAAAAAATGTATATAGAAAGATTCTTGAATATTTACAAAGAGACATTAAATTTCACAGATAACAAATGCATAAGACGTTTGACCAGATATGGGAGAGTTGGAGAAATGAGACGCGGGCGGCATCCAAACAATAAAAATAAATAAAACAAAAACAATCTATTTGGCCCAATCTCTACCCTATCTATCCAAAATAAAAATGCAGAAGTTATTGAAAAGAATCTTCGCGTCTAATACGCACTACCTAACCTACGCTGATCTTTGATGGAAAAACCAAAAGTACAGTGGGTGGAGCACGCCCCTTACCTAGTGTGTCTAATACAAAGATATTCAAGCTACTTGTGCACAATGTATGTCGCACGACATTCTTACCTGTCCCACTCTCCAACCTCAGATGCGCATGACATCGACGGTAGACAAATGGAGAACAAATAACGGACAGATACCAAATTGTTACACACAGTAGACATATATCAAAAAACCACAGACACACAGCACAACACAGAAATTCAGGGCCTCCAGTGTAGCGTCCTGTCACCACTTTTATGCCACGGTGGCAGCGGCTGGATTGGAGACCTTGGATGACGTCAAGGGGGGCACGGCAAACAGCTGGGCAGCGGTAGCCAATCGGAGCCACTGTATAGGTGGAAGCGGGAGAGAGGTAGAGAGCAAGCGAGCACGGAGAGAGAGAGAGAGAGAAAGAGAGAAAGAAAGAGACTAGCGAGAAAAATATATCTATAAATAATAATTACGCAACACAGAAATGTACAGGAATGTAACATCCTCACCCTAAAGAACAAACATATTATGTTTGTAACTCGTGACAACAAATAAATGAATAAATAAATAAATAAATAAGCACAAGCATTTTAAGAAAAATGCAATCAACTTAAGCTCGAGAAAGAGCATCTGCCACCACGTTTTCGGCTCCCTTCTTATGGAAAATGGTTAGGTTGTAGTCCTGCAAAATCAGCGACCACCGCATAAGGCGTTGATTTTGATTGAACATCCTTGACAAGAACACAAGCGGATTATGATCTGTATAGACTGCAACCGGAATGCAGGTGGATCCGATATAAACCTCAAAATATTGCACTGCAAGAAGAAGGGCTAAAGCTTCTTTCTCAATAGTTGAGTAATTCAACTGATGTTTATTGAATTTCTTGGAGAAATAACAAATCGGGTGATCGATACCAAAATTATCTTCCTGCATGAGGACAGCACCTGCACCAACTCCACTGGCATCAACTTCCAATTTGAAAGCTTTAGTCACATCTGGTGCAGCTAATACAGGTTTACTACACAAGAGTGCTTTCACATTGTCAAACGCACGCTGACATTCCTCTGTCCATACATAGGGCACAGCCGGGCTAAGAAGGTTAGTAAGAGGGTTAACCACAGTTGAAAAGTTTCTACAAAAACTACGGTAATAGCCAGACATGCCAAGAAACCTGCGCAGTTCGCGTCTGGTTTTTGGGATGGGAAACTCAGAGATGGCAGTGACCTTAGCTTCAACTGGACGAACTTGACCTTTACCAACTTCCTTTCCCAGATATGTAACGGTAGCTTGGCCGAATTCACATTTTGCTAAATTAAGGGTCAGTGATGCATTTGCTAGCCTCTCAAACACTGTCCTTAAAAGAGCAATGTGTTCTTTCCAGTCAGATGAATATACCACCAAATCGTCAAGGTATGCGTTGCAATTTGGAACACCGGCTAAAACAATATTGACGAGTCTCTGAAATGTTGCGGGGGCGTTTCGCATGCCGAAAGCCATAACGGAATATTGAAGAAAATAATCCGGAGTAACGAATGCAGAAATTTCAGAAGCTTGTGGACTAAGTGGAATTTGCCAATAACCTTTAAGTAAGTCTAATTTTGTGACAAACTGTGCAGTACCAAGGCTATCAATACAGTCTTCCATCCGCGGTAACGGATATGAATCCGGTACAGTGACGGCATTTATTTTTCTGTAGTCTGTACAGAATCGATACGTTCCATCCGGCTTTGGAACGAGCAAACACGGACTACTCCAAGGACTACTGCTATGAACCGCCAAATTATTATCAAGCAAATATTCGGCTTCGGTTCGCATTATGGATCTCTTTGTGGTATTCACTCTATAAGCATGTTGCTTTATCGGAGCAGAGCAGTTGATTTTAATGTCATGCTTTAATACTGTGGTCTGCGTAGGAATGTCTCCAAATAATTGTGGAAAATCATAAATGAGACACTCAACATCTTTTTGTTGTTCGATAGACAAGTGATCTAATTGCGTGGACAAACGTTTCAGCATATCTGAATTGCTTAAGCGCGGTGACTGAACTGATGCTTTGCGCAAAACCACTCCATCATCATCTGCACTGGGCAAATGAAGGGAGGAGGATAACACATCACAGACTGCAGCAGAAGAGATCGCGGGCCCTGCGATCTGAACTGTGGATGTAATAGGTGAAGTTCTGGAGTGATATGGTTTAAGCATATTGATGTGACATACGCGTGACTGACGTCTTCTGTCAGGGGTGTCAATAACGTAATCAGTATCACTTATCTTTTCCAAAATTCGGTACGGGCCAGAAAATCTAGCAGAAAGAGCGGAGCCAGGAATAGGCAGCAGAACAAGAACTTCGTCACCAGGTTGAAAACAACGAGAGAGAGCATTTGCATCATACCGTCTCTTCATGCCTGATTGCGCAACAGAGAGGGATTCTCGAGCGAGAGAACACGCAGCATGCAAACGCTCTCGAAATCGACTAACAAAGTCCAGAATATTACACTTAACGTTTGAGTCAGTGTTTAAAATATTTTCCTTCAAAATTTTCAAAGGTCCCCGAAACCCGTGTGCATAAATTAGATCTGCGGGGCTAAATCCAAGCGATTCTTGAACGGTTTCACGCACTGCGAACAAAACCAGTGGCACACCCTCGTCCCAGTCTTTTTCAGTGTCCATTGCATATTTTCTTAACATGCTTTTCAAGGTTTGATGGAACCTCTCAAGCGCACCCTGACTTTCGGGGTGATATGCACTAGAATGACGGTGGGAAATGCCAAGGGTTTTCAGAATTTGTGAGAACAATTTAGAGAGAAAATTAGTTCCTTGATCTGTTTGAACAACTTTAGGAAGTCCGAATGTAGAAAAAAATTTAACGAGTGCTTTTGAGACGGCAGAAGCTGTAATTTTACGCAGTGGCACTGCTTCAGGAAAACGGGTTGCGCGGCACATAATAGTTAGAAGAAATTGATTTCCTGATTTAGTCTTTGGCAAGGGTCCGACACAATCAACGATAACATTTTCAAATGGCTCACCAATCACAGGAATAGGCACAAGAGGGGCAGGGGGAATCACCTGATTAGGCTTTCCAGTGACCTGACAAGTATGACAGGTGCGACAATATTCAGCCACATTCTTTTTCATGCCTGGCCAAAAAAAATGTCTAATGATACGATCATACGTTTTTGTCACCCCCAAATGTCCTGACATGTGATGATCATGAGCTAAACTCAAAATTTGCTGTCTGTACTGATCAGGTATGACAATTTGATACACAGTACTCCAGTCTAAGTCTCCTCTATTATTAGGACTCCACTTTCTCATCAGCAGACCATCTTCAACAAAATAAGCAACCTGACTCTTTTTAGCAACCTCAGGATCCAGAGCCGAATCAAAGCATTTACTCAAATTAGGATCTTTTCGTTGTGCAGCACACATTTGATCTCTAGTGATATTTAATGGTAAAGCATTAGAATTTAGTGGCGCATGCGTTCTTACCGACACTGAACTTGAGTGAGCCTTTGAACTTGACTCTGAATCAGAGGGAGGAGAAGGTAACTGGTCTGCAAAAACTGAAGCCATAAAAGTGTCATCCAACGCGGCGTCCTCGCCAGCTCTGCGCATCTGCGCTCGTGTGACAGCACACGCAGAAAACACTTCAGGATAGTTTTTTGTAAAAATGTCAGGTGAAGAGGACACAGTCGGACTGTCTAACACTTCCACAACAGGCATCACTTTCCCTCCTGCTAAATCATTTCCTAAAATGATGTCAACTCCATTTACAGGCAAAGAAGAACGCACACCAACTTTCACAAATCCTGTAATTAGATCGCATTGCAAATGTACACGGTGTAAAGGCACATTTACAATACCCATCTCAAATCCTTGAACTAAAACGCTGGCACAGCAGTACGATTTATCTGACAGCGGTAAACAATCAGAAAGAATAAAGCTCTGAGCGGCGCCAGTGTCACGCAAGATCTGAACTTCTTTCTGATCATGCGGCTCTCCAGATAAAGAAATCCAACCTTTCATTAGAAAAGGCGCAAAACTGCTATTGCAAGCATCACTCGGTAACACAGTAACCGAATTCACAAATCCAACACTTTTTGGCTGTTGCTGTTTTCTTTTTAAAATAATACAGTCAGATAATTTGTGCCCTTTCTTGTGGCAGTAGTAACACTCAAGGTCATTTTTAGTAGTTTGTGGACTGGAATTCGAACTAGATGGTTGTGACTGCACATGCGAGCCAGATGAGCTCTTTTCGGGACGCACTGAAGTAAACACATTTTTATGCGTTAGCACAAACTCATCTGCAAGCACAGCTGCTTGAGACACAGTGGACACTTTCTGTTCATTTAAATAAACTACTACCTTTTCTGGTAAACACGACTTAAACTCCTCAATTAACAGCAATTCTCGTAACTTTGCAAAATCAGTTACCTGACATGCAGCACACCACTTATCAAACAGGACTGATTTCTCCCGTGAAAACTCCACAAATGTCTGATGGCTATTTTTCTTATGGTTTCTAAATCTTTGCCGATAAGCTTCTGGTACCAGCTCATAAGCACGAAGGACTGCTGACTTGACAGTGTCATACTGCAAACTATCTTCTAATGAAAGAGTCGAGCAGACTTCCTGAGCCTTCCCTATCAACTTACACTGGAGGAGAAGAGACCAGACATCTTTTGGGCAACGCAGAGCAGACGCAATGCGCTCGAAAGCGTTAAAATATGTATCAACTTCGCTTTCTCTAAACTGGGGAACAAGAGCTATATAACGGCTGACATCAAAGGCAAGCGAGGATGGATCAGACGGCGGGGGGGACACAGGACTGTGCGCAGTGCTTGACTGCGCAGCTGGGCTGGCAGCAGCCTTCGCAGCATCCAGCTCAAGCTGTCGCAGCCTTACTTGCGTATCAGCCTCGATCTCCAGCTTACGTATTTGTACACGCATGTCTAATTCAGCTTGGCGAGCCTGCATCTTTTCCTGCGTCTCCATTTGCATTCGGGCCAGACGTACCTTTAAACGTACGTCTTCTCTAGACCCAGTGGAAACAGGGGAAAAAGGATAAAAGGGAGGAAGAGCAGGCTTACCATCAGCCTCCGCCTCGGCATCTACTTCATCCAAACCTTCACCCAAACCTTCACCCAGCTCATTCAAGGAATCAGCAGGCCGCGCCTCCATGCTGGAATGTCGCATGCCCTCACCGCCTTCATCACTCCCCTGCAGTATTTTCAGCTCAACCAAGCGTGTCTCAACCAAACGTTTGATCTCCTTCTTTAAAGCCTGTTTTTCAACAGAAATGTCATAATGGCTTGCAATAATCAATAAGTCATCTTTTCTACACTTATCAATTTGTTCCCAACTCGGTTTGAGAATAAAAGCCTGTAAATCAAATACGACCATAATGCCTGCACACAGCGTCAGCTATCTCACACAACACCACCCAACACTTAAGATATATGTGTGGATGCAAATAGTTTCACTTCCAATTTTTTTGGGAATCTTTCTTTATCCCGGACGAGCCCCCATTTAATGTTACGATTTAAATGATGTTAAATAAAGGGGAAGAGGAGTAACATTAACTTTTGGGTGAAACACATAAGCAACCACACAACATCAATAAATGAGGGACAAAAACCAAGACCAGCTAAATGCAATACGTGATTTTATTTACAAAAATAGTGATAATAATGAATGCCAAAAAAAATGTATATAGAAAGATTCTTGAATATTTACAAAGAGACATTAAATTTCACAGATAACAAATGCATAAGACGTTTGACCAGATATGGGAGAGTTGGAGAAATGAGACGCGGGCGGCATCCAAACAATAAAAATAAATAAAACAAAAACAATCTATTTGGCCCAATCTCTACCCTATCTATCCAAAATAAAAATGCAGAAGTTATTGAAAAGAATCTTCGCGTCTAATACGCACTACCTAACCTACGCTGATCTTTGATGGAAAAACCAAAAGTACAGTGGGTGGAGCACGCCCCTTACCTAGTGTGTCTAATACAAAGATATTCAAGCTACTTGTGCACAATGTATGTCGCACGACATTCTTACCTGTCCCACTCTCCAACCTCAGATGCGCATGACATCGACGGTAGACAAATGGAGAACAAATAACGGACAGATACCAAATTGTTACACACAGTAGACATATATCAAAAAACCACAGACACACAGCACAACACAGAAATTCAGGGCCTCCAGTGTAGCGTCCTGTCACCACTTTTATGCCACGGTGGCAGCGGCTGGATTGGAGACCTTGGATGACGTCAAGGGGGGCACGGCAAACAGCTGGGCAGCGGTAGCCAATCGGAGCCACTGTATAGGTGGAAGCGGGAGAGAGGTAGAGAGCAAGCGAGCACGGAGAGAGAGAGAGAGAGAAAGAGAGAAAGAAAGAGACTAGCGAGAAAAATATATCTATAAATAATAATTACGCAACACAGAAATGTACAGGAATGTAACACAATAAACAATTTAATAAATAAAGGTATAGTTCAGTCAAAAATTACAATTCTGTCGCACCTTTTACTTACTTAAACATTTATGAGATCTTTGCTCTTTTAAACACATATGGAGATATTTTGAAGAATGCTAAAAACCTGTACCCATAGACTTTCATTGTATGTTTCTACTATGAAGTTCAAGGGTTACAGGTTTTCTGCTTTTTGCAAAATATTTATTTTTATGTTCAACTAAGAAAAAAACTAGGTTTGGAACCACTTGAGGGTGAGTAAATAGTGAGCACATTTTAATTTTTGGGTGAAAAGTCCCTTTAAGATTAAGGTCAACATGCAAAAGTCCCTTCCACTTCGAAACCTAGCTTACCGACTTGGAGGATTGTGTGTCTTAAAAAGTTTGTGGGATGTATTAATGCAAATTATTCCCAGAACAATCGTGCAGTGATCATTTTCCCCGATAGAAGGCGCTGTAAGTTTTATCGATCAGTTGAAATTCGGACAAGAATTAATCACGCAGTAACACCTTTTTCAAGGTAATAATCACACACTAATTGTTCGTGCTAAGTAGATCTATTGTATGTACAATGTCATGGTTCTTAAATAGGGTATAACAAAAAATAAATAAAATAAACTATTTACCTAAACAATTTAACTTCCTAAAATTATAGGCTATTTACATAAAGCACACACTTTTCCCCCTCATTGTTAGCCTAATAAGGTAAAATTAAGAATAGTAGGTATAGAAAAGTTTAATTTATGGGTAAATACAAAAAGCAAAAAGTATTATTACAACATCTGATTAATTCTAAAAAATATATTTCGTGGTTTTTAAAGTCACATTTATTTTAATAGCGTATTTAAATATAACCCTTTTGATCTGCGTCGATCTGTAAGCCTACTGTTTTTCGTAGTGTCATTTATACTGAGTTTAGATCAGTTTGACATACAAATAACATATTTGTTATTATATAAAATAGCATATGAAACTTGCCCATAACCTGCCTATTAAAAGGGTATTTTTGCAGTTTTTCTCCTCAATTTCTATTTAATTACTTGGTTCAACTACAGCATTTATGACATTTTAAGCACCAATCTTTGCTGCATTAGCTTGTCAAATTGGTTTTTGATAATATAACAAAAATATTTCCTACAATTTTGTCCAAGTGCTTACCATTCTATATTACAACAAAATGTTTATTTAAAAATGGGCATTTAAAAAGTAAGCTATTACAGTTTTATAAATAATGTTGTGTGATTAGAACCCTTAATTAAAAATTTATTAAAGAATAAAATACTTGTTTTTATGCATCATGCATCATTAAAAAACAATTAGGAATCTGTTAAAGCTTTGTAAAAACCAACTAAAGCATATTAAAACCGTAGTCTATAGATAAATAACAAACTGGCCAGCTCAATTAAAATTTGAAGAATTAAAAGTTAAAACTGTCTTAAAGCCTTTTTCTATCGATTATGTTCACAATTTATGATGGCATGCTGTCAAAAATAGGACACATTTGAGCTCATATAGAGGCTAAATTCTGGATTTTATCAGTGAGGGGTGGGTCTTTTGAACCACACAAATAACAGGGGTCGCCACAGCGGAATGAATCGCCAACTTATCCAACATATGTTTTACTCAGCAGATGCCCTTCCAGCTGCAACCCAATACTGGGAAACATCCTTACACACTCATTCACACAAGTACACTACGGACAGTTTAGCTTACCCAATTCACCTGTACCACATGTCTTTGAACTTGTGGAGGAAACCAGTAGGAAAGAGTATTGAGAAATCATACTCAAATAAAAGTACCATTACTTGCCTAAAAATGTAGTGTAAGTAGAGTAAAAGTATCTGTTGTAAATATTACTCTATATTAAAATATATTTATTATTAAAAGTATGAGTAGCCCTTTCAAAAGTGTTCAAGAGTAGTGAGTATTGAGTATTACGCTTTTAAAAGCTGATACATTTACATGTAATTTGTGCATGCGTGTGTAAACGTAACATTCTGTAGTGCATCGAGTTATTGCCCAGCAGACACACAACATCATAAGACATTAACATTAGGTTAGATTTAGGTTGTGATGTCAGGTGACCAAAAATCAATGTCTAGCCAGTGTCTAAGGACAACATTATTTGTTAAATAACAACATCAAATGACGTAGATATTTGATTGACTTTAGGTTGTGTTGGAAAGTGACCAAAATCCAATGTTGAGCCAACATCTTAAACCAACATCATTTTGGCATCAAATCTGACACTTCAATGATTTTCATGGAAAAACAAAATGCAACATCCGCATGACACTGGGGTACAACTATATTCTGACGACATGTTGGCGTCTTGTGCCTGCTGGGTGTTTAAGGCCATTTCGATCATCATACAGTAAACATCCGTCATCTTCTTATCAGTGACATGCATCTTAACAGTTTCTGGGTCAATGCATATAAAGAATTTGGACATTGTGTACACTTTTAATGCTTCCAAACAGCTTGCTGCAATTAAAAAGTGCACATGTTTTGAGATAGGGTTGGGTATCGTTTGGGGCTATTTCAATACCGGTGCGATACTTTTAAAACGGTACAGGTGCCAAAACGGTACCTGAATCGATACTTTTTAGCCACAAAATCATTTGACAAAAAATATTTTAATCATTATAATTGAACAGTATAAATATAGATTTATAATAAGTTTAAAGTTAACATCAATTCATATATTATATATTTGAATTGCATTAATATATTTCTTTTGATCAACCCTATTTTGAGGTAGTTTATTATGATGCGATTTACCTTCTATGTGAGATTTAATTTGAAAGGAATCACAGGACTGATTTTTCTAATCCCCATAGACAAGAAAAAATAAAGTAGTGACTGAAGGTTGAAGGAAAGTAGTGGAGTAAAAGTACCGATACTGCACTAAAAATGTACTTAAAGGAAAGTGAAAGTACACATTTGTAAAATTACTTACTACTTACTAAATTACAATTCCTGAGAAAAAACTACTCAATTACAATAATTTGAGTATTTGTAATTATTACTTTACACCACTGGAAACCAGAGCACCTGGAGGAAACCCACGCGAACATGGAACATGTAAACTCCACACAGAAACGCCAACTGACCCAGCCAAGGGGTGAGCGACCTTCTTGCTGTGAGGTGAACGTGCTACCCACTCCGCCTCTGTGCAACCCTAAAACAAAAACACATTAAATGTATTGTCTCTGTTTGATTTTCTATTCAGAAAAGGTGACCTTGGATCTGTTTGTTCAGATATGGCTTACAGCACTAAAGCCTCTTTACACACACACACACACACACACACACACACACACACACACACACACACACACACACACACACACGCACGCACGCACGCACGCACGCACGCACGCACGCACACACACGCACACACACAAACACACACACACAAACACACACACACACACACACACACACATGTTTGTTTTTGTGAAAAGTGGGGACATTACATAGGTTTCCATTCATTTTATACTGTCCAAACTGTATATTGTATTGCCCTCACCCCACCCCACCCCTAAACCCAACCATCACAGGAGACTGTGTGCAGCTTTACTCTCTGATTAAACTCATTCAGTGTGATTTATAAGCATTTTGAGAAATGAGGACGTCACCAATGTCCTCATATTTCACCTCCTTTTTGTAATACCTGTGTCATACCCATGTCATTATACAGATTTGTGTCCTGATATGTCACAAAAACACGTACACACACACACACACACACACACACACACACACACACACACACACACACAATGTTAAAATGTTACACAATGCAAAATGATTCAGTGGTCAAACTGCTCCATACAGGATGCATCATAATTCAGTTATTTCAGTGCTATCATTGTGTGTACATACATGTTTTTAAACTGATCTTAAACTTTTAAAATGTATATCAGTATATATAATGAATGCTAGTAATTGCATTGGTCCTTAATAAATCTGCATTGCTTGTATCGTCTTACCTCTAAATCCAGTCCTCGAAACTATGAAAAACCTCACCCATTGCCCTATATACAGTTTTTGACATTTAGGCTGGCATAGTAGCTCAGTAGTTAGCGCCTCACAGCAAGAAGGTCGCAGGTTCAAGCCCCGACTGGATCAGTTGGTGTTTCTGTGTGGAGTTTGCATGTTCTCCTTGTGCTGGCGTGGGTTTCCTTTGGGTGCTCCGTTTTCCCCCACAGTCCAAAGACATGCGCCATAGGTGAATTAAATAAGCTAAATTGTCCATAGCGTGAATGTGAGAGTGTATGGGTTCCCCAGTACTGGGTTATGACTGGAAGGGCATCTGCTGCTAAAACATGCTGGATAAGTTGGCGATTTATTTCACTGTGGCGACCCCAGATTAACCCAAGCCGAAGGAAAAAGAATGAATGAATATTTGACATTTTACAAGTACACAGTAAAGACACCAATGTGGGTGAGTTGAGATAATATTTGTTTCTTATTCTAAATCTTATTAGCACAACATTTTCTTAAATAAACACGACTATTGTTTCAGCACTCCTTCAAACCTCATATTTTCAAATATTAATATTTGCATATACAAGGCATGCTTTGTGAAACCTAAGCAGCAGGGTTTTTTTTTATTGTTTTCTGCATATTACACACTTCTAAACTACTCAAAAGGGGTGTGAAAGACCGGTGTCACACCCAACAGACATACTCCTCATATTTGCTGTCAGACGTACTGTACTTAGCTTTACGCACAGAGAGAGAGTTTTACTTGACCCACCCAAAACAAATGGCAAACTAAACAAGCCACATGCTTTAGCAACAACACATCTACTTAATTTAGGAACAATTAAAATTGTATTATTTAAAAGTTATTTTTTAAGGCTAGCCTAACCACATAGCAAAACGGCTCAGATCTGGCCCATACAATCAGCTTTTGCTTGGCCCACATGCTGTAGTGAATTACAGTATATGATTTGACCAAATCTGGCTTCCATACAAGGGCCAAACATGGACCATATCTGGGTCAAGTTTCAGCCAAGTTAGTAACCTATAACTGGGCCTGTACGGGGCCAGATATGTTGGTGTGTCACAACTGCAATGACTTTGATAAACCCATTAAGCATTTCACTTTATGGCCATGCTTTTTCTCGAAGCAACCTGATTGGTAGATTTTTTTCTTTACTTAAAAATAATATAAATGTCTTTTAAAAGTGGGTCAAGATTGGCCAGTCTTATACATTTTTAACATTTGGACCAAGTACTACATTTGATATTGAGTCCAAGTCTTGTGTGCCACCTGGTGCCACCTCTGCGAAACCTGGGCCATGTTTGGCCCATATGCTGTATGCCAGTGCCAGGCGAATGCCTGCTGTGCCAGCTTTATGCCAAATTTTGGCCAGAATTCTTTGCTACCCCTGGTTAAGAATATGTCAGCAAACATGGAATGTTTTTCTAAACTTCTATAGCTCATTTCACAGAGACTTAAATAAATGATTGTTCAAACTATTTGTTAAAAATTAGCTGAATCAACACAATTCCTGTTTCGAACAACTTAATTGTTTTATGTTCAGTCCACTTAAATTTGTAAAAACAAATAAGTCAACTTAATCAACTTAATTTGTGTGGAACCCAGCATTTTTTTTTACAGTGCAGTAATACTGGAAATTGCTGTAAAATTCCTAGTATGACCTTACAGTGAATTTAAAAACAGAGGAATTCCTGCAGTCTATTGTTGATGTTTCCAGAAAGTTTTTTTAACAAATGCTAACAAATGATCTATTCACACCAATTTACTAGTAATTTTTAAGAAAAAAATTCTCATGTTTGGGTCATTTTTGGGAAGAATCATAAATAAACATCCAACTAAGGTTTCACAGCAAACAATCTTTTTTAGGTTTATTTGACAACCCTTTGAGAACCATATGAGGTGCCTTTCCCAAAAGGAAATTTAGCCATTTATGGTCCAACATGGCAACGCAGTGGCGCAGTAGGAACAGCAAGAATGTCGCTGGTTCGAGCCCCAGCTCAGTTGGCGTTTCTGTGTGGAGTTTGCATGTTCTCCTTGCGTTCGCGTTGGTTTACCCCACAGTCCAAAGACATGAGGTACAGGTGAATTGTCCGTAGTGTATGAGTGTGTGAATGAGTGTGTGTGGATGTTTCCCAGAGATGGGATGCAGCTGGACGGGCATCTGCTGCGTAAAAACATGCTGGAAAAGTTAGCGGTTCATTCTGCCATGGCGACCCTGGATTAATAAAGGGACTAAGCCGACAAGAAATTCAATGAATGAATTGTCCAACATGGTGCTCCACTGAAAATGGTCGTTTGCCATCTCCAGGTTGGAGGAAAGTCCTTACCCCAGGTGTAGGAGTTCAAATATCTTGGGGTTTTGTTCACAAGTGAGGGAAGGATGGAACGTAAGATTGACCGGCGGATTGGTGCAGTGGCAGCAGTAATGCAGTCCATAGTGGTAAAGAAGGAGCTGAGCTGAAAGGCAAAGCTCTCGATTTAACGGTCAATCTACGTTCATACTTTCACCTATGGTCATGAGCTTTGGGTCATGACCGAAAGGACAAGATCTCATATACAAGCGGCCAAAATGAGTTTCCCTCGCAGGGTGGCAGTGCGCACCCTTATGGATGGGGTGAGAAGCTCTGTCACCCAGAGGAGCTCAGAGTTGATCAACTGTTCCTCCACATCGAGAGAAGTCAGCTGGGGTGGCTGAGCATCTGTTTCCTGTTCCTTGGAGGAGCATTTGTCAACACCAGGGGTCAAACATTAAAGAGATCAACCAAAAGTAAAAATGTACTCACTACATATTCACCCTCAAGCGGTTCCAAACCTTGATGAGTTTCTTTCTTCTTTATAACACAAAAGAAGATATTTTGAAGAAAGCTGAAAACCTGCAACCATCGACTTCCAGAAGAAAAAACAAATGCCATGAAAGTCAATGGTTACATGTTTCCAGCTTTCTTCAAAGTATCTTATCTTTTCAAAGTATATTTGTGTTCAACAGAAGAAAGAAACTCATGATGGTTTGAAACAAGTAAAAAGTGAGTGAATGATGACAGAATTTTCAGTTTTGTACACTTTTAAATATTTCAGTAAATTGCACAGTATTTAATTGTAAAATGAAATGTATTTTACTGTAGGACAGTTTTACAGTATGTTACTGTATTTTAAAGTTGCATTGTGGAAAATATCCTCTTGGCACCATTAAAATACAGTATTTTTTAAAACAAATGAGCAGGAAACATGACAAATCGAAGGGTTATTTTTTTCTGCTTGGAACCTGAAGGATATATATCTGAACTATCCCTTTAATAAGTTTATTTCCTCTATCTGACGAATGTTGGAAAACAGCAACCATTTATATCCTTAGTAAGAACAAAAAATATCCGTTTCTAACATTCTTCAAAATATCTTTTTTATGTTCAACAGAAGAAGAAATAAAAAACTCAAACAGGTTTGGAAAAAGTAAAGGATGAGTTAACAATTACATAATTTTAAGTTTTGGGTGAACTATTTCTTAAATGACACTGCATAACTCTTGACAGATACAACAAATCCAGGAAGAACTTTAATAACCCAAGAAAAAAGACCAGTACATATGAAATGCAATGCTTACGCGTAAACAGGACAGACCACAAGCTGAACAAAACAAGGAGTGTATTTATATATATATATATATACACTGAATGAGGGACCAAAACAGTAACAGCAGAACAGAACAATTGTGATTTTTTTTTCTCTTTGTTTTACACATTTTAATCTCATTTTAATCATTTTTATTTGTTTTTTTTATTTCTTATACTTGTTTCTTTTATTATTGTTTATGTGAAGCACTTTGAATTACCATTGTGTATGAAATGTGCCATATGAATAAAATTGCCTAGCGTTGCCTTGATCTTTATGAAATGTGCCATGGCATTTTTAATGACCGCAGAGAGTCAGGACCTCAGGTTTTAATGTCTCATCCGAAAGATGGATAAGATGGATAAGGGGAATTACTAATTACTCTCCCTCATGGTGTTTTAATCCCCTGAGATGTTTGTTAATCTTCAGAATACAGATTATGATATATCAGGGGAAATTTGAGAGCTCTCTCATGTGCACACAAAGATATTGTCATAGCTTGATAATATTTTGATTGAACTCCTGTAGCATTCATTCATTCACTCATTCATTCACTCATTCATTCATTTTCCTAGTCCTTTCATTCATCCATCAGGGGTCGCCACAGCAGAATGAACCGCCAACTTATCCAGCATATGTTTTACACAGTGAATGCCCCAACAGCAACCCAATACTGGGAAACTTCCATACACACTAATTCACACACATACAATAGGGCTAAATTAGAACATGCAAACTCCTCCAGCCAGGACTCGAACCAGCGACCTTTTTGCTGTGAAGCAACAGTGCTGGATGATGTTTTGTCTTATTTTTCTGACTGAATCTTGCTGTCTATGGAGGACGAGGGTGTGCTCAGATTTAATCTAAAACATCTTAATTTGTGTTACAAAAATGAAGGTGTCAGGGTTTTTAAACTACATGAGTGTGAGTAAATACTAACAGAATAACTTTTTTTGGTTAATTTAAAATTAAAAAACTATGCACATAATTATAAAAATTTTGTTGTCAACTAGTTTACTTACTTTTTAAAAGTAAAGTACGCTGTAAAAAATGCTAGGTTCCACGATGTTCCTTCATGTTGCCCCAACACAAATCAATTAAGTTAACTTAAGCGGGGCACATAGAAACACTTTTTGGTTTTGGCCAAATAATAAATGGGGTTAGACAAGCCATATTTTTTACACTAACAACACACAAGCCTCCCCTACACATGAGCACTGAAAGTATGATCGCCAGACCTATGATTTA
This sequence comes from Danio rerio, assembly GCF_052040795.2. Classification (NCBI taxonomy): domain Eukaryota; kingdom Metazoa; phylum Chordata; class Actinopteri; order Cypriniformes; family Danionidae; genus Danio; species Danio rerio. The sequence goes on from NC_141029.1 coordinate 19,202,241, forward strand.
TGTGCAGTATTGGCAAAAGTGCCAGGAGTAAATATTACTATCTACTATTGACCCCACCTGCGGGACAACTTGTAACAGACAGAGGGTTAGTTGTAACATATTAAAAAGTCAGATTTTACACAATTCATTTAAATGTATTAGTTTTAATAGTAAAACAGTTAAATAGTATATTTCCTCAGTACTTAATAATTTTTTTTATTCTACATAGCACAGCATGTTTATTCATTTATCTATTGGATAAACACATTTGGATTTATTTGCATTATTGTCTATTATTATACAGGGTGATGTAAAAAGAACACCACAACTTTGAAAATCTGTATTTAATCAATGAAACATGATGAAACCTGGAGTAATTATTCAATGTGAAGCGTACTTAACAATGTTTTTTTTTTCAATACAAAACAAGTTTATTGATGTTCAATGTGAACTCTCCCAGACACTCGAGTGACATCAACCTGAAAATTGTGGTATTCGTTTTGAGTTACCCTTTAAAAAAAAATTTTTTTTTATTTAAAAAGTTCCCAACATTCAAAAGTTCCCACTCAAAATGCTAAAAGTATTTTGTTAGTTTGATTGGTGTTTAACAGTGTGTGTTTTTTGTAAGACCCTGTTACCCCGCTGTGTCGTGTCCTCCCCCAAGGCTGGCTAGCAGTATGTGTTTTTTTGACATCTTTTAACCTAAAAGATGGTAATCACAACAGTATAAGATTTTACGTACATACTTTCACAGATAAAAAAAAAATAGAGCAAAATAAAAGTACTTTTCTCATCCAAATTTTCTACATTTTTTAAATAATTGTTAGGAAGACGTCTGCCGATACTGTGGTAAAAACCTGGGAAGCATGCCATGGTTACCCCTGAGCAAATACCTTACTGTTTTTTCCGGAGTGCTGAAAAAAAGTAAAATAACAGTCATTAAATTACAGAAATTTACCATTAAATAACGACCGTTAAATTACAGAAATTTGCCATGGAACAACAGACGTTAAATTACAGAAATTTCCTTAAATTTACATTGGCAGTAAATTTCTTTAATTTGACGTCTGTTATTTAATGGCAAATTTCCGTAATTTAACGGCTGTTATTTGCAGCAGATGGGTTGCCAGAAAAAAAGAAAAATAATGGCTGATAAATTACAAATTTACCAATAAGGGCCGTTAGATTGCAGAAATTTACCGTAAAACAAAGGGCGTTAACTTACAGAAATTTACTGTACCGTTAGATTACCAAAATTTACCGTAAAACAACAAACGTTAAATTACAGAAATTTACCATAAAATAACGCCCGTTAGATTACAGAAATTTACCATAAAACAACGGATGTTATATTACAGAAATTTACTGTAAAATAACGGCCGTTAGATTACAGAAATTTACTGTAAAGCAAAGGATGTTAAATTACAGAATTTTCTGTAATTTAATGGCCATTAATTTCCATTTTATTTCTGGCACTTAAAAAAAAAAAAAAAAAAGTAAAATAGCAGATTTTTTTTTAATTTTTTTTTTTACAGTTTTACCTCTTGTTACTTTGTGCCCTGGGCTCTCCTAATTTTTAGTGTTTTTCCAAATTTAAGTAAATTGAACAAAAAAACTATTTAAGAACTGTGTTGATTCAACTAATTTGTAATAAGTATTGAACAAGCAGCAAAAATAAAATTGAGTGTAAGTCATCACTAAATACAGTGTAGTGTACTTTGAGATAATCTGTATTGTTTAAACTTTTAAAGAATTAATAAATGAGTAAAATAAACATTTTACAAAACATTTTAATAATTTAAACAAGATTTGTCTTCTATTAGGAATGCATGCAAACATATGGGTGTCCGAACTAGAGGACCATTGTCTTGCGAAAATTAGTTTCAACCTTAATTAGACACACCTGGGCTAGCTAATCAAGCTCTCAATAGGCTTTCTAGAAACATCTTCGTAGGTGTGTTGAGGCAAGTTGGAGCTAAAATCTGAAGGACGCCGGCCTTCCAGGACTGAGTATGGACACCCTTGTTCTATAAAAGGACGTTGACGGTTTCAAAAGCTGAAATAAAAATTCCTCAAGTATATCAATAATGTTTTGCACAATTGCCTCAACAGATAGACATGTGAATGAATTTAACTGTGAGTGAATAACTATTAAAAAAATATAAGCAATAAACAATTAGAATGGTGAACTTTTAAACCTTGAGAATGAGACCTGAACAACTTTTCTTCCGCCTTATCTCGATCAGTATCTGCCCGAAGGTTGTTTTGGCTGCGTTCAAATAGTTCCCTATGTCAAACAATCGTCTGCTGTTCTCCAAATGACATTCATTAGTTACTGTCTTTTCATCTTTCCCGGCTGAAGGAAAAGACCTCGTAAAGACACGCCTCTACAGTAAACCACATTGCTGACAGTTCAGGTTCTGTTGCTCTAGTCGGTGTGTCATACGTATTCAAGCCACACCTTTCACCACACTATTTTTTCCCCTGCCCAGGTCAAAAATGTAAGACGGGAAGAGCAGTAAACTGTTTGTTATTCTCATCCAACTTCAATCACATCCTGCGCACACCTGAAATACCAAGGTAGGACTGTTCTTTATATCATATCTGTATGCTTTATATGTGTCTGAATTCTCTTCAGCTTTTTTCATGGTTAAAATTGTCTCCTTTTTTATAAAATGAAAGGGATTTTGGGTTAACAGTATGCGATTGTGTCTAAAAATGTTTTTGTTTCTTTATTAAAATGTATTATACTGATTTGTATCTGTTGTATGAAAATCAGATTTTGAGTATTTGATTGTCAAGGTGAGGCTGAAGGACACAACATTGGATTTGACAAAATTTCAGATAAAACTTTGACAGTGGGTTTCTTCTCGTATTAAAAGACAAATCTTCATCACCAGTATTAGTACAGTTTCCTGAATGATGTTTTTAACTGATTTGAAAGTTATTTGTTATTTAAGGAGACATAATTGTAATTAGCAAAGATATTTATAAATAGTCTGAGTTTTTAAAAAAACCTCAAGATTTTAATAATGAATGCGTAATACATATAATTGTGTTTGAGTTAGAAATACATTTTATTTAATTTTCTAAACTGTTGATATGTTTTCCAAGTTTAAAATAAAAAGGTTTCTATTTACAATTTCTTTTAGGCATAAAATAACAAAAATATTTACATGCGTTCAGACATATTTGTATTTATTTTTGGAAATATTTGTTGACATTTTAGTCAAAATATTAATGTTTTAAGTTAAGAGTTAAGAAATCAATATTTGGAGGAATGAGCCAGCATTTTCGATCACAACAAAAAAAAAACATTTTTTTGAAAAACTAATTGCTCTAAATGACAAAATTTTATTTGAAATTTGGAAGAACATTTATCATACATTTTTGCTGTGATATGAGTTACAAATACACTTACTAAATTGTCATTCAGTGTAACACTGCACCAGAAACACTTGGTGTTTGATCATGCATATTTCGAACAAGGCAGCACAGTGGCACAGTGGGTAGCACGATCACCTCACAGCAAGAAGGTCTGATTCAACCCTCGGCTGGGTCAGTTGGCATTTCTGTGTGGAGTTTGCATGTTCTCCCCGTGTTCAAGTGGGTTTGCTTTGGGTGCTCCGGTTTTCCCCACAAGTCCAAAGACAGTCTGTAGTGTATGTATGTGAATGAGTGTGTATGGATTTTTCCCAGTGATGGGTTTCAGCTGAAAGGGCATCCGCTGCGTAAAACATATGTTGGATGAGTTGGCGGTTCATTCCGCTGTGGCGACCCCAGATTAATAAAGGGACTAAGCCAAAAAGAAAACGCATGAATGGATGAATTAATATTTCGAACAATTTGATGGCATATATGGTTTTTGAATTCAGATACAGTTGCAGCTGGAAGTTAACGAGAATGATTTGTATTATTTATTAAATTTCACATTTATTGTATTTTATTAACGTCTACCCCCCAACCCTAAACCCGACTGTAACAGCAATGTAAAAACAGTAGTTGTACAGATAATTATTTATGTTATTTGTTAAATTACCCATTAAATTGTATTTTATTAACACCTACCCACACCCCAACCCTAAACCCAACCGTCACAGTACTGTAAAAATATTAATTATTGTAATACAGTGTTACAAAAATAATGCAATATTGATGTGTGTATCCACAGGTGTATCCTATCTAGACATTACTCAAACTGCAGCTCCAAAATAGTTTTAACTATTTTTTTTTTGTAAATTACAGCAGATTTAACTGTAATATCAATTTAATATAAATGTTTACATTATATTATATTACATTAAACTGAATTACAGTAAAAAACAAAAACGAGCATAAAACCTGACCAATCATAAAAAATACAGTAAATTACCATTTGTACTATTTTACAGTAAATAGATAAATAGACAATGAATAACAAGTAAATTTCTTTATTGTATGAACACACGTTGCAGTTAAGAAGTCTCTTATCTAAGTTATTTTCAATTTTCATATTTACAAAATACTGTATATTTACAAAAATATTAATACAGTAATTTTACTGCAAGTTTGATTCACAGTAAACGTCTGACAGTAAGTTACTGTAAATTCTACAGGAAATTGTTATATAATTGTTAATTATGTATATTTTACTATGTTTACTTTTTAAATAAATTTTAATAAGTAGGTCAGAATAGGAATGTTTAAAGGAACATAAAAGAACATTACGTTGAAGGAATAATTATTTTGCCCATAATTTTTATTTTCACAAAACTATTTGAAACATCAGAAACAGACTTTCCATATCGTCACCTTAGAATTATAAGGTTCTATCTGACATTTTTGTCAAAATTGAGTTATTGACATATTCTTATTAAATGACAACTTATTTACATTATGGGATGTATTTTTATAAGTTGTTTGCATTTTAAGACCTTTTATTATAAAAACAAATGTTACACACATACACATAAATATCACATGAGTTTAACATTAAAATAACACGTGGAACACATGTGAATCACGCATGAAGTGCTGTTCACTTACATTCAATATGCTGTCTGTGTATATGAAATCATGTTTGTATTTTTAATGCACACACTGCAAAATAGGATGTCTGATCTTCAGCCACTAAAAATGAAAAGCACCAAATGATAGTTAATATCATTATTGCAGTTACAAACTTTCCCACATAAAATCCAGTGAAACCTGTCAGCTGATGTTAGTGCATGTGATGTCTATTGTATGTGAAGCTTCTTTCCAAGCATGAGAATGCTGCCATGGTTACAGGTTGTTGGCAGGTGTTTAAACAGGGTGTGTCTTTACAGGCATCAGGACAGACTAGTTTTGGGTGTAACCAGGAGAGTTAAAGGGCAGTGCAAAATCAAACATCACCGTGGGATAGACAAATGTATTATTAGAATGGAATGTATTAACCGTGATTTGTAAAATCATAGTGTTTTAGCTATTGGCACCTTGTGGATAGTCTAGCATGACACACTAAACATAATAATGTGCATTCCATTTTACAGCGTAAACCATGTCTTTCACCGGAAAATCAAACAGCCAATCAGGTGAGAAAATGACTAAATATATTGTTCTCAAAATAAAAAATACAGTTGAAGTCAAAAGTGTACATATACCTTACAGAATCTACAAAATGTTGACTATTATTATTATTATTATTATAGATTTTTTATATAGTAATAAACTGAATAAGATAATTTAAAGAAGAGACATTTAGTCTACAAGAGAAAATGATAGTTGTAAATTCAGATGATACTCACTCCAGAAAGTAGCGAGATGCATTTAGAGCTTATAGTCTGTGAAAACCTTTTGTGAAAAAAATAGAAATTTAAAATATATACATTTTAATATCAGATAAATAAACATATTATAGTAGTCAGTAATACATCTTAAATGATGCTTCTTTAGTTTTTTGTTTTTTCATTCAAAAACTTATTTTTGCTGTTTGATGACACTAAAATGAGCTGAAACAATATAATCTATAAGTTTTTTTTGGGACAACCTAATTGTTTTAAGTTCAATCCAATTATGCTCAATTTAATTTGTTAAAACAATGAAATGAACTTAATTGATTTTGTGGAATTATGTTGAACCCATCCTTTTTTACAGTATTGTTTAGTTTTTATCTTCAAAACAAAAAGCTTAATGATACAAAAAAAAATGCTAAAGTTTCACAAATCAATATGTAGAAAATCCTGGACGAGCCCCCAAGTTCATGTTACAAGTCAAAGTCAAAATTTATGGACAATATAACATAAATATGGTTCACAGAGTCTAATGGTGTCACGAATGATGATACTTTAATACAAATAAGAATAAATTCAACAAAAGACATGACAACCCCTCCAAAGGAAAAAAAGAAAGCCTCACACTTTCAATCTTGAATGTTAAAAAGTTCTATCATGCTCCCAAAAAACAAAAAGAGTTGAGTCTCATATAACTAAAAAAATACTAAACTTAAACTATAAAAGTGTTGGATTTTTTTAAATTAACTGAACAAAAACTAATGTAAGGTGTGGTGTTCCAAACATCTGGGAACCGAAGGCGAGAGAGTGTGGCTATTGGGGTGGTATTTATACAAGATGGCTAACCTTAATTAACACAAGCTATGGAATATCATATCACATTTTGGAACATCACATGAAAATACTCAATGGAAATGACAAGATGTGCATACATTTTGAATATGTACATAAAAAAGCTGAGTAGGATAATCTTCTCTGAAAGGCTGTAAAAAATGTATGTATAAAATCTAAATATGATATGATATGATATGAAATATGATAAATATATATATATATATATATATATATATATATATATATATATATATATATATATATATTTTTTTTTTACTTTAAGTTAAATAAACATCTTATTCGAGTCAGTAAATCCTAAATGATCCCTCTTTAGTCTGTTGTGTTTCACTCAAAATATTATTTTTGCTGCTTCAAACTAAAATGAGCTGAGAAAACACAATTCTTAAGTTTTTTTGGGACAACTTAATTGTTTTATGTCCCATCCACTTAAATTTATTAAAACATTTAAGTTAACTGATTTGTGTTGAGACAGCATTTTTTACAGTATTGTTTAGTTTTTATCTTTTAAACAAAACGCTAAATTATACAGCAAAAATGCAAAAGTTTCACAAATCAATATGTAGAAAATCCCGGACGAGCCCCCAAGTTCATGTTTTAAGTCAAAGTCAAAATTTATGCACAATATAACATAAAAATGGTTCACAGAGTCTAGTTGTGTCACAAATAATAATTCTTTAAAACAAATAAGACAAATTTCAACAAAAGACATGATAATTACCCCCCCCCTCCAAAACAACAACACAAAGCCTATGATGAAGACACATTTACCAAATAAATTCAAGCATGACCATTCAACAAAAGTTATATTGTTTCATTTTAACAGAACATGTAATAAAAATAAGCGTGAACTTTAATAAAAAAAAAAACCCAGTGGACCGACCACTTTGTAATACATCTGAAATGTTGTTTTGGTCAGTCTAAAATCCCTTAACCAAAATCCATCATCAAAGTGGTTTAGTATTTGTACCTTCCAGAAACAAATGTGCTCCCAAAGAGCGGTCCCATGCAGGCCTTCAAAAGCCACAGCACATTTATTATAAAATAAATAAAAGAGTTACAAAAATAAAACCCAGATGCTTCTCCTACCGCAGAAAAACCATTGTACTTTTTAATATTTGGCACCAGGGAGTGAAGATTTTTTTCTCTTTAAAAAAAAATACATTTTATGCAAAATTCATATATAATTGTTTTGCATATCTAATAAGCATATTTGGATGGAAACATACAGACACATCCAAAGACCATCATTGAAGCTCCAACTACAATAGCAAAACAAACAACAACAACAAAAGTGGACACACAAAAAAAATCACATTTTGTAGATTTTGCAAGGTGTAAGTACATCCATAATCAAGTTATTAATATTATTTTTGATCAAAACAGGCACAACTTCAAGCACAGGATCCATTAATCCAGTGAATGAAAGCAAAAAGAAAACATCCCTGCTAAAAGACAATAGCTGGATCAAGTCAAATGTGAACGAAGACCAGAAAGTGGAGTAAGTTTTTAGCAAATTCATTATCCAGACAGAACATCTTGTTTAACATATCACCTCTGTAATAGACTTATACTGTAAATGTTTCAAATGACGTATATGTCTCTGGCAGACTAAACCAGTGATAAACAGAACTTGTGTTTCTCATTTCTCAACAGACAAGAGACGAACTTTGGGAAAACTGTTCTGAGCCGTTACAAGTCCAATGAAAGCCTCACAAGGTTTTAAATCTTATTTAAATGCCATAGTTGTTGATCTCACATTGCCATTTTATACTGAATATGACATTATGTTCTTCTTTTAATTTTTTTTAACAAAGCCCTCAAGATAAAACTAGCAAAACTGAGACTAAAACCACTACTGTCACTACTTCACCTGGCTCTTCTGTTCAAGCTCTCAGTAAAAGGTAACACATTCAGCACTTTCACACAGTAAAATTGTTAAGTTTTGTCATATACATATCTTCAGCTTAATAATAACAACATGCAAAGAACTCAACACTCTGGTTTACAAATTTGATTCAAATAACACATTATATAACTTCTCTCTAGCAGCCTTTTTCTCATAAGAAAACTTATTTAAGTGAGATATAAGCTGGAAATTTGAGATATACAAGGTTGAAATTATGATATTAGAGGATATAACTGTTACATGAAAAGTCAATGATGTCAAATGATTAGTTTAAAAAAATCACAATTATCAAACAAAATGTCAGAACACATACAAGTTATTATTATGACAATGGAAATCATAACAAAACTGGAAATGAAAAGGATAAACTGAAATGCAAAGTCATTTAAAGCTTAAATTATCACAAATCATATGGCATAAATTCTAAATAATTAGTTCAGATCAAGATATAAGGTGTGATTTGTAGGGGGGGGGGGATCATAATTATTTTATTTATGAACAGATCACAAAGCATAATGCAGCTATTTTTCAGTAATTTTGATATTTTGTAAGAATTGTTTTTCAACTCTACATTTTTTTTGACACTGCATTTATATGAAGAGGCTATTTACATAGAGCCATACATTACCTGGAAAAAGTCTTGTCGCCTATCCAAGTTTTAGAAACAACAAATAATAACTTGACTTCTAGTTGATCATTTGGTATCAGAAGTGGCTTATATGAAAGGCAAAGGCCCCTAGATTACATTTATTTTACCAAATGAAATATGACCATGCCTTGATTTTTAATTATTTAATTAGCACAGTAAAGTCTGACTTTGCTTAGACAAAAATCTGTCACTATATCTTACAAAAGTACAATCTGATTGCATAGCTTTTATTGTGCTCTACGCCAAACAACTAATATTGCTTAGGTGGAAGGATCAGAAACATCCAACCCCAACACAGTGGATCCGTGATGTCCTCATCTTTGTAAAGTTGGAAAAAATTAGACTGTCTAGAGGTTCATCTAACCAGTTTAAGAAAATTTAGGACCCATTTAGGAAATATACCCAATAACATGTTTTATTGTCAACCGCAGACCAAGTCCTTGTTCCAACAAATGAATTTTTTTCATTCCTAAGTGCAAAGTAGAGTGTATTGTGTGCTTCAGATTGTACAATTGTAGTTTTTGTTGAGCCACATTATTATTTACCTTTTTATTTGTTGGTATGCTTTTTTTATTTTTTATTTTGTTTGCTTGTTTTTTTTTCTTATTGTTTGTGATTAAGTTGATGCTACCTATATATATTTGTAAACATAATTTAGTTTTTTCTTCTTTTTTTTTACTGTAATTTGCCATAAAAGGTTATTATTATTATTATTTTTTAGTCTGTCACTTAACAGAAATTATGTACAGTATAGAATATAAAGCCATAGTGCAGTGGAAAAAGAATGAATATTGTGTATGACTCCCATGAGCTTGGAGGACTGCGTCCATACATCTCTGCAATGACTCAAATAACTTATTAATAAAATCATCTGGAATGGCAAAGAAAGCGTCCTTACAGGACTCCCAGAGTTCATCAGGATTCTTTGGATTCTCGTCAATGCCCCCTCCTCCATCCTACCCCAAACATGCTCAATAATGTTCATGTCTAGTGACTGGACTGGCTAATCCTGGATCACCTTGACCTTCTTTGCTTTCAGAAACTTTGATGTGGAGGCTGAAGTATGAGAAGGAGCGCTATCCTGCTAAAGAATTTGCCCTCTCCTGTGGTTTGCAATGCAATGAGTACCACAAATGTCTTGATACCTCAGGTTGTTGATGTTGCAATCTATCTCGCACACGCCCCCACACTGAAAGTAACCACAAACCATGATTTTTCCTTCACCAAACTTGACTGATTTTGGTGAGAATCTTGGGTCCATGTGGGTTCCAATAGGTCTTCTGCAGTATTTCGTTTGGGCCCTTAATAACATCTCTAGGGGCGCCAAAACTGCGTAGAACCCATAGAATTGCCATAACAGTCTTTTAACAGATTTTCGATACAAGGATCATCTGCAGCATGTTGCAACTCTTTCACCCATATCTCTGCAAATCTTTGCACAGGGAATGAGGCAACCTCTGAGCCATTTACTGAATTGAACAGCAGGCTGTTCAGCATTAAGACATTTGTTCTGTTTCATCCATCAGTGAGAATGGTTCATTGCACTGAAACCTCATTCACACTCAGCTTTAAAAATCATAAGTGTAGAGACAGTAATGAGCACTTTGCGCAGATTCTTTAAATGTTATTCGGTCGTAATTGTTTTTCAAGTGACCATAACAGACCTTCAATCAAACATACAAACCTCTCAGTCATTGACTATTAGAATTAGCTAAAGGAAAGGGAGTGAATGTTTTTTGTAATCAATTTGTAAAAACATCTTAAGGCAGGGCTGATAATATTGAACTTAATTTTTTTTTAATTGGTTGTTTATATCACGTTTATGATTTAATTGTGAGACGTGGCTTCTGATATGGTGCTATGGTCTTATATGATTGTTTTCCTTTTGTAGATTTGGTGGGAGCCAAGACAAGCTGAATGAAACCAGGTAAAACAAACGCTTATCACTGCACCATCTCATCCATCCAGAAGTTGTAAATCAGACAGTTGTAAATCTATGAACTAGTACAATATGTTTAACACACTAATACAATACAATAATCTAACAAACAACATGATTGTACATTTAAAGAGATAGTTCAGACAAAAATGAATTATTTTTTACTGCCTCTTTTTTGCTGAACACAAAAGCAGATAACTTAAAGAATGATAATAGCTGGCACCCATTGACTTTTACAGTTGGGAAAAAAATACTATTAAAGTCAATGGGTGCCAGCAATCAAATTTTTTTTTCTAATTATGTTCTATTGTGTTCATCAGAAGAAATACAAGTAATAAGTGTGAGTGATTGATAATTTTCCTCTTTGGGTGAACTATTTTAAACTAGTCACTACTGTTCGGAAGAGTGATGAGAATTCAACAATGATGGGAATTTAAAACATTTTAAGAGCTCTTTTGTCTTTCCAACCCAACCCTACAGAACCCCATTAAATAAACCATCCGTGAAATCGCTGCCCAGGACAAGGTAATGCTTCGAAAGTCTCCGAGACACACCCGTTTAAATGTCAGATGAATGATAACTGGCTTCTTACAAAAATAATGATCACTCTTTCAGCACTACCAGCACGACAACAACAGTCAAAAATGGTACAAAGACAACTGAGACGACTGTGACCACTACCAAGTAAGATACTGAGAGAATATGTTATATGTGTTGTGCTATTCAGTTTACAGTCAGAGGAAATGTAAAGAATGACAAGATCAATCCAAACAGTTTCTGTTATTCTAAAGCAGTTTTTGCTATTTTAACTGTTTTTTTAATCATTTTTCCACTAGACAGGATGTGGTGAAATCATCTACCAAACTCGAGACAGTCATTGATAGAAACCCGGCAGATTCAAGTACCAGGAGAACAGGGTAAATCAGTTCACTCTAACAAGCATTTGATCATAGATTTTAATTGAGCTCTACACTTAAAGGTGTGTGTCGTTGCATTATAATGAATATTAAATGCATAGTTCACCCAAAAGTAATAACACCTCACCATTTTCTCACCCTCAAGTAGTCACAAACATTTACAAGTTTATTTTGTGTTGTTGTTGAACACAAAATAAGATATTTTGAGGAATGTTTAGAACTGGTAACCACTGATATCCATAGTGGGAAAAAAAAACACTGTGGAAGTCAATGGTTACATATTTCCAAGGTTTTTAAAATATCTTTAAAGAAAGAAACTCGGTAACACTTTATTTTGATGGTCCATTTGAGTATTAGTAGACTGTCTGCTTAATATCTGTTAATACTGCTCCTTCAACCGATATTTAACTGATAATAAGAAACTTTGCAAGTATATGTCAACTTACACTATCCCAACCCCAACGTAACAGTCTACTTAATCTAATGAAAATTAGCTGGCAAGTAGATGCAATTTAACCTTAATTCAACAAACAGACCATCAAAATAAAGTGTGACTAGAAACTCAAACATGTTTGTGACAAGTGAAGTGTGGGTAAAGGATGACAGATTTTTAAAATTATCTTCTTTAGAGCAATTTAATTGAAATTGGCACTTTTAAAAATGCATTTTATACATTTTAAGTGGCTGTGTGACAAACGTAGATACACTATTCAAAACTAAATGGCCTTTATGTAGAATTTATAAACTGTTATTAGTGACACCAGTGGCTGTTAAGTGAAATGCAGGCAGCAACCTGTGAGAGATCAAACATGGCGGCAAAAGTCTATAGAGGTCAATAAATTTAGATCTGGTTTTCAAAATCTCAAGTTTAAATTGGGTACTACCAAAGAAAGAGAAAACAGATAAAACTGTAGGTTGTGCAAAGACTGTAGGCTAAATGTCAGTTTTGTTTGCCCCTTCGTGATGAGAAATGAGTGCCACCTTGAACCTGAGGTTGTAGTATTGTGACTGCTAAAGAGTAAAACTTTGTATTATTGCATTGCATAAGGATTTGTTTTATTTGCTTCTATAACGCATGACAAGGACTACCATACATCAAACTTGCCTGATGTGGATTTCCTAACAGTAAACTGACCGTTTTCTAATGCAAGCTTTCAAGTACAGGTCATCTTCAGTTTGCTCTGCCATGTTGGTAAAGCACGCTCAGTAATCTGTGTTAGGAACTTTTCATATAGCATTGAGGGTCTCTGTATGTCTCATTGCACATGTTATCTGTTCCTAAAGTGACTACAAAACAACAAGACAAGAGGACATCACTGTGAAGTCATCAAAGGACACTGTTGATGGGTGAGTGTTAAAGCAGAAGCTCATAATTCAATTATTGTTAGTTGCATTTGTACTTTTTTAAATGTGTATTTAAAAAAATAAACCTTTAATTCTGTTTGTGTAGACCGTCTTCACCTGTCAAGACCACTACAAGGTAGAGTAAGCATAGCCTTTTTTTTAAATATCTGACTGTGATTTCTTTGACTTTCTAAACATCTTAATGTTTTGAATTCAAGCATCAAAAGCTACACCAAGGAGGACGTTTTACCAGCTAAAACAACACCCTATTCTGTCCAATCCACAAAGAGGTGAGAACCTTACAGAGCATGCTTTGATTTCAGTTACTTTATGACAAAAAGGGTCACTGAATGTTTTTCCACAGCTCTGAGAATCTCACACCAACATCATCAATCATGACAACTAACACAAAACCTGAAATCAGGTAAGTGGTATCTAAATGACTCAATCAATAACGTATTTTAATAAGAATTTAAACCTCAGCCTTCTACATGATTCTGTAGTTCCACTGCTGATCTGAATCTGAACTGAAAATCTAGTATTTATTGCTAAATGAACTTGTTGTTTGTTCCTAAAGTGACTCCAAGACTGAAGTGGTTACTGTAAAGTCATCAAAGACTGTCATTGATACGTAAGTGCCTCATCTGATGGAGAGAACATGCTAAATACAAAGAAATCAAACGTGTCTTATCATATATTCTTCTATTAGAATTAGTCTTTAAGTAGTATGCATTTGTTGTTTACTTTAAATCTCAAAAATATGCAAAGAATAAAACAACCTACTGTATGTGGTTGAATGGTCGCTCACAGCAGGAAGGTCCCTGGTATGAGTCCTGGCTGAGCCAGGATGTCTTTTTGTTGGCATGTTCTCCTCATGATCGTGTTAGTTTGCTCCATGTGTTAGGGTTTTACACACAGTCCAAGACATGTGATATAGGTGAATTGGATAACTAAATTGGCTGTAGTGTGCAAGTGCATGTTTGTGTTTTATTTGCATGCTAGTGCAAAGGGATGTGTCTTTAGTAGATTTAGAAGGAAAGAGTGTGTCTGCCTCCCAAACTGTGTTAGAAAAACTGTTCCACAGTTTAGGCACAAGTTATGAAATAAATATTTTCATTTTTTTTTTTTTTTTGCAAGGGACAAAAAAAATCCCTTTATAGTACACAATTTCACATAAAACTACAGAAAATACACAATGGCTGTATATTTTAGTTTCACACTCATTAACATTTGTGAATTTACAGTACAAATAGTGACAAATGGTGACATCACAATAAAAGTCTATATAAATGTATTTTGTGTGTGTGTGTGAAATAAGGGAATGTGCCCCATGGTATATATGAAGTGTCTCCATAACAGTTCTTAGTTTGGCAAGCCCTGTTAAAGAAGGGAATAAGCCAAGGGAAAGTAAGTGAATGAGGGAGAAAAAGACACATGAGTGTACTTAATAAAATATGGTTAACTTTTTATACTATAATAAATGCTGGTGTCACACGGGAGACCCTGACAAGGGAAATGTGGATTCAAATGCAGGTTTATTAAACAGAGAATGGTCAGACAGGCAATGTCACAATCAGGAGCAAATGGTTGTATACAGGGAATCCATAGTCGTAGTCGAATACAGGCAGGCAGCAGGCAACATAAAAAAACAAATAAACAAGGCTAAGGTCAAAAACACTGCAGAACAAGGCAAGGAAAACCCGCCATAATGTTAATTTGACAGATGAAGAAGACTCAGCCATGAGTGTGTGTGTGTGTGTGGTTTAAAAAGTCCATTTAATTGTCTTTGACAATCCTCCGGCTGTGTGTTTGCAATCAGCCAGGATCAGGAACCGGTGTGAGTGTGTGTGGTGCATGACTGGATCTGTAATCCATAAACTGGTGGATTTTTAATCTGTAGCTATCTGCAACTACTAGAGATCATAACAGATAGGTTTCATACAATATCTTTTTTTGTTGGGACAATATAAGGAATTAAGCTATTTTAGTCATTTATTTTTTTATTTTTTTATTTTTTTTTTTTACAAATTTAAGTGGATTGGACATAAAACAATTAAGTTGCCCCCCAACCCTCCCCAAAAATAAATATCATTTTATTAAAAAAATATTTTAAATAAATAGTTTGAACAAGCAGAGAAGATTTTTAGGTGACCAACTGTATAGTTTCATACAGTAACTGTTTTATAAAATGTTTAATAACACACTTAAATATGCTAAAAATTTGATTTTTTTATTTCATATACTGTCATGTAAACACTCAAAATATGCTATGTAAATTCTGTGTAATCTGATATATTGTCATAATTTCTGTCTTTGTGTATTAACACTGAACCTACTATTCTTGTTGTTTAGACCAGCTTCACCTGTAAAGACCACCACAAGGTATAGTAGTTCTTGATTACAGATTCATGACCAACTTGAAATAATCAAACTACTCTATTAACCTTTGTTAATTGCAACTTTAGCATCAAGACTTATACCAAGGAGGATGTTACATCCACAAACACAAAGAGGTGAGAACCTTAAAGAAAACTCCATGCATCCAATTTCAGTCCAACTAAACAAGACTTTAAGAAGAGTGTTCGTTGTTAAAAATTACGCTTGTTGTTTGTTCCTAAAGTGACTCCAAGATGAGCCCTAAGTCATGACCCACATATTTACTTGTTTTTTAAACATCAATCCTATCTTAAAATTAAATCCACATCTAATTCTTAACCCTAAACTTTACTACACATGATGTGGTTAGAAAAAAAAAATCTCATGTTAAAATTGATGACGACGCTTGAAGTTTCTATTTCAGAAATTACTATTTCTGTGATGCAGTGGTGGAAGAGTCTGGAAAAATCATACTCAAGTAAAAGTACCATTACTTGCCTGAAAATGTAGAGCAAATAAAGTAAAAGTATCTGTTGTAAATATTAACCAAAGTTTGAGTAAAAAGTAGCTTTTTAAAAGTACTCAAGAGTAGTGAGTATTGCACTTTGAAAAGTCGATGCATTAACATTTATGGACGTGTGTAAACGTAACATTCTGTAGTGCATTGAATTATTGCCCAGCAGGCACACAACATCGTAAGACGTTAATATAAGGTTAGATTTAGGTTTTCAGGTGACCAAAATTCAATGTCTAGACATCGTCTAAGGACAACATTATTTTGATGTTCAATAACAACATCAAATGACGATATTTGGATCTATTTCAGATTGTCTGAAAGACTAAAACGTCATACCAACGTCATATTGATTTTAAATACTGACATTTATTCATCAGGTATGGCAACCAAAATCCAATGTCTGATAGACGTCATAGTGGTAACGCACACACAACATCAAGCTGTAAAATCATTAGATGTTGATATTTGGTTGGTTTTAGGTTGGACATTGACGTTGGCCTGATGTTGAGTTCTGAGGCTAAACTGATTTTCGTTTCCAAACAAAATGCAACACACCCATGACGTCAGGGTACAATGTCAATCTGACGTCATGTTGTTGATGTCTCGTGCCTGCTGGGTGTTTAAGGCCATTTTGGTCATCATACATTAAACATCCGTCATCTTCTCATCAGTGACATGCATCTAAACATGGTCTCTGGGTCATTGTGTGTAAAGATTTTGGACATCCTCTTGGACACTTTTAATGCTTCCAAACAGTTTGCTGCAATTATAAAACGCCCTTTCCTTGAGGTAGTTCATTATGATGTGATTTACCTTCTATGTGCGATTTGATTGGACAGGACTGACTTTTCTAATCCCCATAGACAGGAAATAATAAAGTAGTGTGACTGCAGGTTGTAGAGTGGAGTAAAAGTACCGATATACTGCACTAAAAATGTACTCAAGGGAGTACACATTTTTAAAACGACTTAGTAAATTACAATTCCTGAGAAAAACTATTTAATTACAGTAATTTGAGTATTTGTAATTAGTTACTTTACACCACTGCTGTGATGTCACGGCTGAACAACAGTGAAAACTACTATGACAATGATAACCTCAGGTCCTGATTGTGTGCTGTATGTACTGTAACACACATACATCACTGAGACATCTATTTAATTTTTGTGTTTACCAAAAATTTTTATCAGAGTGATTGTTCGTCTGCAAAACAATTATTAGAACAGATGTCAATTTTCAGATGCTAAATAGATGTTTATAAAATCTTTAAAATGTTTAAATTTATAATGTTTATTCAGCAGACATTATATAGATCCGTGTTTCTCAAGGGTCGCGGGAACATTTTCAGTGGGTCTTGGAGTGTGTGGTCAAAAAAACAACAAAAGTTTTTTTTTTTCTTATTTTGCTTATACTAGACTTTTATTTTGAAATGTGTGCGCGACAACCCTACAATTTGACATGTGAAATTTCATTTAATTATGGCAATAAATATGTCAAAGGGCAAGTACGACCCCGAATATGTAAAGACCTAAAGCCTCAGTGTCGTATGTAGTGAGGTGCTCTCTTAATAGAGCATGAAACCTTCTAAATTAAAACGACATTTAGAAACTAGACAAATATTTTTATTAACAGTTCAGTTTAGTTCATGGTAACTGAACCTTTCCTTACCCTAACCACTGTTTCCAGTATTTGTGGTTTTTACTTTATAATTTTTCTATAATTTGATACATTTTGTTAAACAACAGCAATAAAATATTGTTTATTTGTGAGTCTTGGTGAATTTCTTATGATTTATCTGTTTACTTGTTCATGTTAACAAATAAATACAAATTAATTATAATTGCTAAAATTGTATTATAGCTCCTAAAAATTTGGGTCGCGGGTTGATGACCATGTAAAAATGTGAGTCTATTGGCCAAACCAGTTGAGAACCCCTGATAATGATGTTTATTAGATCTTTGAACACAGCAGATATATCTTTAAAATACATATTGCATGATCAGAAAGATCGAGAAAAGGGATTCAGGAGAGTTATTACAACCTAACAAACACCTCCTTCTAACCATTTCAATTTGTTGTCTTAGCGCTGTCAAAACTGCCATTTGAAGGGGCATGGTTAAGTATGTTAACCACTCCTATACCTCAAATAATAATATGAGAATTTAACAAACAAGAAGTGCATTTTCAGATTTCAATTTTAGATTACAAGGGAAAACAAATTATTTTTTCTTCATGACATACACAGAAGAATTGTTCACCAAACTAGCAATGTGAGCTTACAAAATCAGTATGGTTAGTTCTGAGTACTTGTGTACTTTAGTATACAATAAACAGATCAGCTCTGAATGGATGATTGGAATGTTGTTCCAGGAACAACATGTTAATATAGAAAAGTGACACTTGGTAAGTTTTTTTGCTTTGTTTTTCTGCATTTGTATATTAAAATTCAACCTATCATTCTTTTTGTTTAGGCCAACTTCACCTGTCAAGACCACCACTAGGTACAGTTACAGCTAACAAATCCTGATAAAAATAATATGTCAACAGATTCCTGGTCTATAAAAAGTTGTCTACTCTTAGAACATTTAAACTATTTTAATTACAGCATCAAAACCTTCACCAAGGAGGATGTTTCACCAGCTAAATCAACAACAACAACAACCTACACCACAAAGAGGTGGGAGCTTGAAGTCATTTCACACTTTCAGTATTTACAATATAATTAAAGGAATAGCTCACGCAAAAAGGAAAATTCTGTCACCATTTACTCATTTTCATTACTCATGAACTTGAACCTTGAGACTAAAATGTTGATCCCTATATATTTTTGTGTGTCTAAAGTGACTACAAGACTGAAGTGGCTACTGTGAAGTCATCAAAGGACATCATTGATATGTGAGTATCATAAATCACTGCTTCACAACTGATGACTCATGGATTGAAAATTGGGGTAAATATTAATATGGGACATTAATATGCATAGATATATACACTAGATCTCGCATAGGGTCCCTGAGCATGTGTCAATAGCGCCGCCACATTAGTACAGTGTTCCCAGGACAAATGTCATTCAACCACACTAGTCAAGACAGTGTTACACTGTTAGACCTTACCGGGGTTTTTTACAGTAGAACACTGGCAACACTGTTGCCAGCCACTCACTGTAAAAGTTTGGTTACAGTAAGTAACTGGCAACAGTGTTGCCAGTTAATTACTGTAACTGAACCATTACAGTGAGTGGCTGGCAACAGTGTTGCCAGTTATTTACTGTAACTGAACCATTACAGTGAGTGGCTAGCAACAGTGTTGCCAGTTATTTACTGTAACTGAACCGATACAGGGAGTAGCTGGCAACAGTGTTGCCAGTTAATTACTGTAATAGAGCAGCAGTGGTAACTAACTGGAAACTGTGTACAGTTAATTACTGTATTGTAGTGTTACAAATCACAGCATTATACTGCATACACATTAATAGTATGTCATATATAGTTATTGTAGTGTTACTAAAATTAATCAGTATTCTTAGCTGTTATTTAAAAATAGAAGGCATAAAATTTTTCAGACAAATTTATTTTATTGTTTTGGCACGAAAAAAATAAATAACAAAAAGTATAACAAAATTAAGAAATCAGCAGATATAAATATTGTCTTGCATATTACAGGTCTGCACAGTAAGGCTGCAGTCACACTAACATTTGAGCAAGCAAAATTCTGTCATACTGCACTGCGAAGTGGAATTAAACAAAGCGAGTAGTGGAATTAAACAAAATAATTAGAGATTGAAAAAGCAAGCCAGAGAGGTCATGTTCTGATCTTTGATTGGTATCAAGCAATCACATGATGTGATTTCGCATGTCAGCGTTCTCCAAGCTTGAACTTTCCAATGCTGCGAATTATGAAATTTGTCGCATGAGCTATCATTCCAGGTCTGCAGTACTCACATGCGTATGAATGGAAGTCTACAGGGAGAAAAGTGCAGTGTGACCGGGACTTTAAGCTGTAACTCTAATTAAACACACCTGATCAAACTAATTAAGGCTTGTTAGAAATCTACAGGTAATGTTGAAGCAGGGTGGGTACTAAACTCTGCTGCGCTGCAGTTCTCCAGGAACTTGGAGTTTGACCCCATGGTATACAGCAGTGGTGCTCAATCCTGTTCCTGGATATCTACCTTCCTGCAGATTTCAGTTGCTACCCATATCAAACACACCTGCCTGTAATTATCAAGTGGTGTTCAGGTCCTAATTAACTGGTTTAGGTGTGTTTGAAATGAATAGCAACTAAAATCTGCAGGAAGGTAGATCAGCAAATGAACAGCAAAAAACACAACATAATTATTTTAAAGTTTAAAGTTTTAAATAATTAAAAACTGTGTTAAATCTCAATAAAAAGTTTAAAGTAATTATAAAAAATAAAGTTGGCAACACCGAAAAACCAAAGGATCCAATCTTTTATTGTTATAATTATCTCATGACAACAAACTTTATTATTGTTTCTAATATAAATTCATAGGTGGAAACACTGCTCTGAAAAATATTTAGCAACAAACTCACAACCTGGGGTCCGTTCTTCGTACCTCGCTTAAATGATCTAAGATGATTTGGCAGATCCTGGATCTTTTAATCTTGATAACTGATCTCTCGCTAATTTGGTTCTTCAAACAAGTTCGTGAATCAGATTAGAATATCTGCATGAACTGATCTGAGATCGCTGCGTGTGTTGTGAAGGACAGATCTATCGATCCTCGAAATCAGGATCAGCAATGCAACTATTGGCTGACGAAACAGCAGCGTAATGACATCATCTGATTAATATTCAATTATCTATGTGAGCAAAATTACATCAAATTAGCAATCGACGGTTTGTTAAATGCGATACGCAATAATCTTCCACATATGTTGTGATCTAAAAAGTTCATATCAATAAATTTTCTCTTTGTACTTTCATTTCGAGGGTGCAGATTGCATAAGTTTTGTTAATATAACTTTATTTATTTGATTAATAACTATAACTTTTTATATATATAGTTAATTTTTTTTAACTATTTTCCCACGTGTATATAACTACTACTGTAAGAAAATGTCATAATTCGATACTTTCTCTATTATCTTTGCTTGAACTGAGCTGATCTAATCCTGTTTATATGAATTGAACCTGCTTCCGATCAGGTTTGAGCTAGCAGAACTGTTGCTATGACAACAACTCTCAGATCAGCTTTGAAGAACGAAACGATCCTGGATCGTGTCAAATCGTCAATATTCAAATCCAGCTAAGTGAGTAATCCACGTACGAAGAACGGACCCCTGGGACCGGACAGTGGAGCTTTTGTGTGTGGATGGCTATGTGTATCATGTTTTTGTGATTCCCTGTGACGATGTGCACAAGTTACCTTACTGAGATGAAGGAATTTAATTTTGGCTTAGTTGCCAGAAAGATACATACAACTGTTAGCATCTGTACATTATGGCAGTATGCAATATCCAATAAATACTTAAACAAAAGTAATGTAAGAAGTTATATGAGGAGAGGCTAACTAGCTAACAATGTAGCTTTCAAGTACACAGTTCAAGATAACAACAATATAACTTAAAACACAGCCTTATTTTAGAAACCCTCAAAAACATTTTAACACATTTTACTTACTCATTGTAGATACTTATTTAAAGCCTAAAACATATCAGACTCTACATCTGAATTGATGGACAGAGAATAGAGCGCACTCAGCAGTACACAAATCAAACACCTGGCTCCCTTAAAGGGCCAGCATTTTCTGAAAACTATTTCTAACACCTTTGTGTTTAGAATAAGACAGACAGCCTGTTGGAGTGTGTGGTGATGCCTAAATTATTATTTTCTGCCTTTAAAATGCACGTCTCTATAAATAGCAACATAAACCATCAGATAATTTATTGGAATTAATTCTTTGCACTACACAATTTCATACAAAGTCTACTCCTTTCACAGTAAAATAATGTGTTAATAAATAATAAATGTTTTCTTTTATTACAGCAAAACACTGGCTATTTTGCAGTTATTTACTGCACAATCTACAGAGTAACAGTGCAGTTATACTAATTAAACACACCTGATCAAACTAAATCTAAAGGTAATGTGTTGAAGCAGGGCTGGAACTAAATTCTGCTGGGCTGCGGCCCTCCAGGAGTTTGACATCCTTGGTACATAGCATATTTTCAAAGGAATTGCCTACATTTATCACAATCATGCACATATCATTGAATAAAAACAATAATATACAAACAATATACAAACGTCATCCAAAGCAAAAAAATAAAAAATAAATAAATAATCTGATCCTCATGTTGTTCCAAACCTGTAGTAATAAAAATAATAAAAAACAAATAACCTGATTAATACATTTATTTAGGAAAGTCTTTATACTATACTGTTAATGCCATTTTTACCAACTTTATTTGAAGTTTTCCAAACAAATTCATTGAGTCTCTGCGAAAATGTATGTACGTGCTGTTTAACATATTTTTTAAATAACACATTTTTACTAGTTAATTAGCAAAATACTAATATTCAGCTTAAAGTGCAATTTAAAAGCTTAACTATTGGCTAAACTAGGCAAATTAAATTAATTATAGAAAAGTAAACAAAGTTATAAAATGATTGTGATAATTTGGTTGCTCTGTGTGAATATTTTTGCCTTTAAATGCATCTCGTCGATATCTTTACCTTTTAATTAGCTTTGTGACTTTGACATTGGTTGACTCCTGATACTCAATGTTAAAAACATAAAAGGAACCAAAGAAAACACAGAGATGGCTGCAGAGAAATTTAGCTTATCATCAATGCATTGTCTCACTTTCTCCTCAATACTGACCATACACATACCAAAACTGAACAGTATATATATATATATATATATATATATATATATATATATATATATATATATATATATATATATATATATATATATATATATATATATATATATATATATATATATATATATAGCAACATAAAGCAGTACATGGGGTAATAATGGTTGAGCAGTAATTTACCATTTATTATCACAGTAACTATCTGTAATGGGTACATAAAGTAAATTACTGTAATTTATTCTTTGCACTACAAAATTTCATACAAATCCTGCTCCTTTTACGGTAAAATACTGTTTCCTTTTAATACAGCAAAACACTGGCTATTTTACAGTTATTTACTGCATAATCTACAGTAAGGGTTAACAGTGTATTACATGAAGATGCGGGACTTTAGCGCTGTCTACGGGTGTAGTAACGAGCAAACAAAGAAAACAAAGCACAAAGGCAGAACATTTCATAGGTAAGATTAAGTTTTTTTCTGTTTTTGTATGTTCTGAACTTTTGTGCTAAACAGGTAATGTTATTGATGATAACAGTCACTTACTGCATTCACCATACGGCAAAGCAGCTCCAACTCACACTGAACACTCAGCTTATGCTAGTTTTGTTGAATAAAATCAGCAACCAATGCAAAAGAAATATGACAACGAGATGCTGCGGTGCCAGAAACTTGTATTATTGTCAGCTAACGTTAGTGAAAGAGTCGTTCGGGGGATTCAATCACAAACGAATTGCTCCCTCCGTCAGTATGAGAAGTGAAAGCAGGAGAAGAGGAGGTGTGTTTCAGGACACGGATTAGATCAAATTTAACAGGGAGGGTGGATAGTACATTTCTGTACACACAAACACAAGCTTTTTGTCAGAAATCAATGTAGAAAAGTGATGTAAAATTATAATTTTCGTAATTAGAAAAAAAATTACATCCTAACATCCAGGAAAACTCCCGATCATAGATATATGTGTATATGTGTATATCTCTGGCTTTGGATGGCCACAGTCCTTCACTGTACCTTGGTCTCGCATTCATTTCAAAGGAGCG
This sequence comes from Danio rerio, assembly GCF_052040795.2. Taxonomy (NCBI): domain Eukaryota; kingdom Metazoa; phylum Chordata; class Actinopteri; order Cypriniformes; family Danionidae; genus Danio; species Danio rerio. The sequence goes on from NC_141029.1 coordinate 19,226,363, forward strand.
CTACCCTGTAGCAAGATGGCGGCGCTATTGACGCATTCCGTCCAATAGACAACAATAGGCCAGGCGACATCTAATGTATATATCTATGATTAATATGCATGGCCAAGGCTGCATTTGATTGGCCACATTTCATACTGAAGAATATAATTCATATTATAACAATGACATTTGCCCCCTTATTTCTAAGTTTATCTAAGCTTATATAAACATATATGTCCTTTTTGAAAACAGTCACTTCTTTACATTGTTTTCTATAAGTTATTTGATGCACATAATCAACATAGGCTCATTCTGAAAACGTACATTGTGTTTAAAAGACAAAAGAAGATACTTTAAAGAATGTTTGAATCCAGGAACCACTAACTTCCATAGTAGGAAATACAAATACTGTGGAAGTTAATGGTTATAGGTTTACAACGTTCTTCAATGTATGCTCTTTGTGTAAATAACAGGGGAAAAAACAGACTTTTCATTTAATACATACAGTTGAAGTCATAATTATTAGATGCCTTTGATTTTTAACTATTTCCTAAATGGTGTTTAACAGAGCAAGGACATTTTCACAGTATGTCTGATAATATTTTTTTTCTGGAAAAAGTCTTATTTGTTTTATTTTGGCCAGAATAAAAGTTTAAACTTTTAAATTTTATTTTATTTTTTTACTATTTTAAATTTATTACACCCTTTAAACTGTATATTTTTTAATAGTCTACAAAACAAACCATCATCATGAAATAACTTGCCTAATTACCCTAACCTACCTAGTTAACCGAATTAACCCAGTTAAACCTTTAAATGTCACTTTAAGAAGTATAGAAGTGTCCTGAAAAATATCTAGTCAAATATTGTTTACTGTCATCAAGGCAAAGATAAAATAAATCAGTTTATTAACTCAGAAATGAGTTATTAAAATGTTTAAAAATGTGTTTAAATTTTTATTTTCCATTAAACAGAAATAGGGGGAAAAATAAACAGGAGAGCTAAAAGTGTAATGACACATTTTAAATAATGAGGATTTAATTTACTTAAAAAAAAAATAAAAAAAAATTGATAGTTTTCTAGTACTGGGTTGTGGCTGGAAGGGTATACTGCATAAAACATATGCCAGAGTAGTTGGCGGTTCATTCCGCAGTAGTGACCCTTGATAAATCTGACTAAACTGAAGGAAAACGAATGAGTGAATGAGTAATGTACAGTAACTTTAAATGTAAATCCAAATTAAATTACAATCCAGTATGTACTGTATGTGCTGTAGTATTTGTATGTTTTAGCACACTCTCAGAAATAAAGGTACACGAGCTGTCACTGGGGCAGTACGTTTTCAAAATATACATATTTGTACCCAAAGAGTCCACAGTAGTACCTCAATGGTGCATATTAGTGCCGAAATGTACCTAAAAAGTACCTTTGAGGTTCCATTATGGACCTTTCAGGTAAAAATATGTATCTTTTAAAAAGGTATTGCCCAAGTGACAGCCCCTATACATTATTTCTGAGAGTGTACTAAAACATACAAATATTAAAGCACATACAGTACATACTGGATTGCTATTTAATTTTAACTGACAGCCCCTGTACCTTTATTTCTGAGAGTGCATGTAATATAAAATCACCAAAATAAGTGCATGTTAGAACACAAAAATGGTTTAATGTACGCGTTAAAATAAAAATTTAAATTAAATAATTAACTTTCATTAAGCAAACTTAAGTTGCAATACACTTTTTGTAAGCCCTGTTTTTAAATGTACTTTTAAAATGAGATTTAAAATACATTACAATTACCATAAGATTAAGGGACATTTCGCATATTTTGGGATATTTCAGTATATTGTAATCCTAAAATACACCTAAAACGCTGTAGTAAAATTTCAAAATTCAATATACTCAAAATAGTCCCTTAATTCTGTTGGAAGATGCTTTTAGTTTGTTGTTGTTTTTTAAACTTAAACCTATCTTTTTTTTGTTTTTGTTTTAGACCAGCTTCACCTGTGAAGACCACAACAAGGTACAGTGGTTCTTAATTACAGATTTCCAACAAGCCTGAAATAATCAGACCATTCTCTATTAACCTCTTATTAATCTCAATGTTAGCATCAAAACCTACACCAAGGAGGATGTTACATCCCCTAAAACAACACCATATTCTGTGCGCTCCACAAAGAGGTGAGAGATCCTTAAAGAAAACTTCATGCTCAAGTCATTGCAAGACAAAGAGCCTCACTGAATGTTTCTCCACAGCTCTAAGGACTTTCTGTATGATACTCCTACTAAAACGTCAATCAGGTATGCGGTATCTAAATGACTCAGTCAACATTCTAAGAAGCGGTATTATTTTTCATCACATTCTCAGCAGGCCACAGGATTGTGTAGTTCCGCCACTGAATATGTAAAGCATTTATTTAAAAAAAAAAAAAATGTATTTTTTTTCCCAAAGTGACTACAAGACTGAAGTGGTTACTGTAAACTCATCAAAGGACATCGTTGACATGTGAGTGTCATATATAATCTTTTTTTTTTTTTTTTTTTGCTGTTTCTGCACAGAATTTCATAAGAAAAAAATAAAATAAACTTCTTAACTAAGATCCTTAATAATATATGGTTTACAATGCAAATCCAATTAGAATCACTTGTAAATAAAGATACAGTAGATCTCTCATTTAATACATCCACTAAAAGGTTAAGAAAATATTATTTTACAAATGTAATTCCATGCAAATCAAATGAACATTTACACATTCAGTAGTCCTGCTGAAATGAACATAAAAAATGCTGTAAATATACACAGGTGAAGTTATTAGCCCCTTCCCCTCTAATTATTAACTAGGTTACTTAGGTTAACTAGGCAGTTTAGGGTAATTAGGCAAGTTATTGTATGGCTTGTTCTGATGGCTTGTTCTGTAGATTATCTGAAAAAAAAGCTTAAAAGGCTAATAATATTGACCTTAAAAAATGAGTTAAAATTAGTAACTGCTTTTATTCTGGCTGAAATAAAACAAATAAGACTTTCTCTAGAAGAAAAAATATTATCAGACATACTGTTAAGTTAATACATTTGCATAAGTAAATACATAGATTGAATTATGGGCTCAAAATTCTGTGGATTTATATGGGCACAAATGATAACTTACATAGATAAAAATACATCAATAGACATATAATAGCAAAATAAAGTCCTGTATAAAAACATAGACATTTGTTGGAAAATAAATAAATTGTATATGTAACTTTTATGAAAAAAGTGCACTTCTGCATACTGTACAGTACTTTCAAAAAGAGCTCTATTTATGGAAGTAATATTGTTAGTAATTATTATGAATTAATTAAGTATTGTTAAGTTGAAACTGAATGTAATGTTTTCAGACAGTTAATTATATTAAAGTTACAATTAATGAAAATGTATTAAATGAACTTTATAAGTATTGTTGTCCTGCTTAAGGAATTAATTACATATTTTTTTTAAATTTTGTCTTGTGTCTTTGAAATATGATCAAAGAAACTACTAAATGTACCAAAACCATTATTTTTAGTCATATTTAGTTTCTTGTTTGCAATTTAAATTTAAACTAGCTTGTTATTTACCTAACTACGTTTATATAATGATATATTTGAAAGATTTTAACAATTTAATTTTATTAAATACATTTCATACTAAATGTAAGTTTCCATAATATAATAAAGTAAATTATGTAATCAAATTATAATCAAGTGGACTTGTATGTAAGTAAAAACACATCGAATTAAAGATTATTAAAACAAATTTGTTGAATACATACTTTTATCTTTATAAAAAATGTTTAAAATGTTTAACTCTCTGTTCCTTGGAGGTAAAGTTCACCCTAAAATCTCAACTCAAGTGGTTCCAGACCTTTAAGAGTTTCCTTTTCTGTTTGAACAAATGAAGATATTTTGAAGAAAGCTAAAAACCTGTAACCATTTTCTATAGTAAGAAAGTCAAATATTATTTAACTCGATGGTTTTGGTTTTTCAACCTTTTTCAAAATATAATCTTTTAATCTTGTTCAAAAGAAGAAAGACATTTTTGGGTTAACTAATCTTTTAGGTTGGGATTAAATTTATTATTTATTATTATTAAATTTAGTATAATATATATATATATATTTTTATTGAGTATAGTATTTTAGAATGTACATTTTGATTTGAGATTTAAAATACTGTTGAAATCACAATTATTAAACCCCCTTTTTCTTATTTAAATATTTAAAATGTTTAGCAGAGCTGAACATAATATTTTTTTCTTCTAGAGAAAGTTTCATTTGTTTTATTTTGGCTAGAATAAAAGTTTAATAACTCTGTGTTTAACTGTACATTACATGTCAACATTCCATTAAATGAATTTTTTCACAACAGTACTACTACTAATGTTTGCATATTTTTTAGATAGTTTTAAATATTTTAATCCTAAAATACATCTCTCACAATGTTTCAAATCCACCCTACCCTAAACTGTCTCAAAATTCTGTCACTGTTAAATTGGTTTACTGTTTTTTAAACCCAATACTTTACTTCTTTATGTTTAGACCAACTTCCCCTGTCAAGACCACCACAAGGTACAGTAATTCTTGATTTCAGATTCATGACCACCATCAATTACTCAGACTGCTCTTTTAAAGGGCAAAACTGAAAAATCATCGTCGGCTCACCTTTCACTTTTCACAAACCTGTTTGAGTTTCTTTCTTCTGTCAAACACAAAAGATGATAATATGAAGAAAGCTGAAAACCTTTAACCTTTGAATTCTATAGCATTTATTTTTTCCAACTATGGAATTCAATCATAACCAGTTTTCAGCTTGATTGATTGGTAGAATACTGATCTGACGTTTGTGTGTATGTGTGTGTGTGTGTGTGTGTGTGTGTGTGTGTGTGTGTGTGTGTGTGTATATATGGTTCTTGAATCTGATTGGGTGATAGCCGTGTGATATTCTGCCAGTAACAGCACTTGTCCAGCCTCTGCAACCTTCACCCTTGTGTATTACTCCCCCTACATACAGCAACAAGCAGAGGACACTCTACAGTTTGCCAAATATTGCTGCTGTTGGGCAACATAATGTACTTTTAAGGATTTTTTGTTGTTGTTGAGAATGTAGTTGTTTAAATTGCAACTATGCAGATTATTCATAAGGATAGTGCCTATTTTCAATTATTCATAATATTTGAGAGACAGCGCGTCAGCGGCCATTAGCCTGTCTTTGGAGACAGTCCTTGCTTCAGCCCGCAGCTTAATGACGTAGTTGACAATGGATTACACCTCCACAACCCTGAACCCAACCGTCACAGTAGCATGGCCGCTACTTTAGTGGGCGGTACAAGGTCTGCTATGTAGTTGATGATTACCTACACCTCCCCCTACCCTAAACCCAACCGTCACAGTAGCATTGGAGCTACCTTAGTGGACAGTACAAGGTCCGCTACGTAGTTGACGATCGACTATGTCATCAAGCTGCGGGCTGCAGCAAGGAAATCTTTTGTCTTTGAGCAACGATGGTTAACGAAGTTCATCGATAAGCCCTAAGAGAAAAACTGTGTAATTTCAAACTACAGCTGATCAAATCATTATTAAACAGATAAATGATTTTCTAAGTCAATCTCTCTCTTATGTATGCTGTAGTGCTGTATTTATACCATAGTAATATTATGATCTCCCGATTGCAGCAGAGAAATACTGGGGAATCTCTGTACAATGAGATGGCATTTCATTCTGTTCAGCCTTATAATCTTAAAATGTGAGCAAAATCACCTGTTTTGTCATCACTTTAGACATTACGCTAAAGAGTCATTCAAAAACTACATATATATATATATATATATATATATATATATATATATATATATATATATATATTTATATGAGCAATATCACACAAGTAGCACACAAAATAGCACTATAATTGAAATAGGTTTAACTGTATTGTTGTGTATTGTCCTTGTACAAATAAACTAAACTAAGAGCTTTCTTCAAAATATCTTCTTTTGAATCAATTAAGGAAGTGTAAATCGTGACAACATTTTCATTTTTGGGTGAACTATTCCTTTAACATCTTGTTAATTCCAGCTATAGCATCAAAAGCTACACTAAGGAGGATGTTTCGCCAACTAAAACAACATCGGATTCCATCCGATCCACAAAGAGGTGACGTAAAATTCCAACTACACTCCCTAAAATATTTTCAGTCACTGTAAAACAAAGAGCATCACTAAATGTCTCTCCACAGCTCGGAGGATCTTCTGTACGATACTCTCATACCGCTGTCAATCAAATCAACTAACAGCAAACCTGACAGCAGGTATGTTGCATTTGCACATTTATAAGGTGTGAACCCCTTTTGTGATGAGTTTGACATTTGCTTTGGCTTTTAAGTAGTTTAACCAGTCTTACGGCTGACTGGCTTAAAGCAGGCATACAGTTGTATTTAAGCTCTTTCATGACTTTCCATTAGAGCTTCCCTCTCAGCACAGCAGTGTTTGTAATATGGATTTTTATGGTTCTTACAGTCGTGAGGATTTGTCATCCTCCAAAACTGTCAGAACCGTGTACTCAACAATTGACAGGTAGGAAAATGTTTATTATTCAAGCTTCTTTTGCTAAAAGTAATTTATTGTACTCTTATATATCTTTTTTTGAATAAATAGAAATGAGTGGAGTACAGACTTAAGTCCTTCTTACACCAGAACGTCATACACAGAAAGCAGGTTATGATGCATTTTTGGCATTTAAAAACATCACACACCGCATTTAAACAATGTTGATTTAATGAGACCAGGTTTGTTGATTTGGGATTGTTTTTTATCCCCACACAGGCCTTTTGAATACATGTCGGATTCTCTCACATCAAAAACTACTACGACTGTATACTCATCACCGGAAAGGTATGGAGGCGGAAATAGTTTTCATTTAATTAAGTTATGCGTATAGTGCACATTTGAAATGCATGTTGTTTTGTTGCAGGAAAGTAAATGCGAAGGACATCTGCACATATTGCAATCAAAGCATGTACACAGATGAAAAGTTTATCTTGGATGACATGAACATAAACTGTCATGCAAGATGTTTCAAGGTTAGTTATTATTATTATTATTATTATTATTATTATTATTATTATTATTATTATTATTATTAATGAAAATATACATAATTTATTATCAATCACATAGGGTTCATTAGAAGTTTAAAGGCTTTGTTTTCCATATTAATTTTATTTTGAAAGTTTTCTTTTGTGGTTTTCTGAAATTTTATTTTTAAAAAATATCTATAAAGATTTTTTTTTGATGTTTGTTATTTTATTCATTATTTTTGTTTTGTTTATTTAATCACAAAAGATCAATTAAAATAATATATGTATTTGCATCTCATATATTTTCAAGTGTCATGGTTTTAGAGAAAAAAAATGTATACATGAGTTTCAAATATGTTATAAACTATAATGGTTTTCATAAATATTTTTAATATATATTTGTATTTTCTAACAAAATATTGGTAATTATTATTATTATTATTATTATTATTATTATTATTAATGATGATGAATATTTAAATATTTGTTGTCCAAAATATTTTACCATCTCTAACATAGGTTTCATTAGAAGTTTGAAGGCTTTTATTTCCTTTGTTTGTTTTCTTTTGTTAAAAATATTGTTTATGTTTTGTTGTTTTTTATTTGTTTATTTATTTTTTATTTAATTACAGAATGTTAATTTCAAAATATGGTTTTAGAGTTATGTTGATAAATATGTATAAATGAGTTTTAAATATGCTACTTATAAACTATAATTGTTTTAAATATATATTTAAATGTTTATTTGTGTTTTCTAACTAGTCGTATTTATTGTTATTATTTTTATTATTATTGTTATTATTATTATCGGTATTATTATTATTATTATTATTATTATTATTATTATTATTATTATTATTATTATTATTATTAGTCCCAGTACTGGGAAAACATATGCAGGATATGTTGGCGGTTCATTCCACTGTGGTGAAAAAGGGACTAAACCTATGGAAAAGGAATGAATTATTATTATTATTATTATTATTATTATTATTATTATTATTATTATAATTAATGAGTATATAATTATGTGTTGTCAAAAATATTTTAGCATCAATGACAGGATTCAAAAGAGGTTTGAAGGCGTTTTTTTTTTTTTGCTTTTTATTTTCATTTGAAAGTTTTGTTTTGGGGTTTTCATCATTTTAGTTATTTGTTACGTTTTAACATTTCATTTATTCATTTCTTTGTTTATTTTTTCCAATCTAAAATCTCAAACAATGTATGTATATCATTTTATTTGCTCTAACTTTAATGCTATTTTCAACTGACATGGTTTTAGTTTCATGTACAAAGTATATATATATAAGTTTATAATTTATAAGTTATAATAAGTTATAAGATAAGCTATCAACTATAATGATTTTCATAAATATTTGTTATGAATATTTGTATTTTCTAATAAAATATTTGTATATTTATTATTATTATTATTACTTAACTAATTATACATTTTGCCAAATTACAAAATTGAATTTAGGTATTCACTGTTTATGAAAACATTATGAATACAATAGGAATAATAATAAAAAAAACATTTAAATGTTTTAGTTTAGTTTTAAAATAAAATTATGTGTTAAATATTTCAGAATCAGTTGATATGTATGAATGATTTTTTTTGTGTTTGTTTTGTTTTTGGTTCTTTAGCTGAATGTTTGTTTTATTTTTCATCATTTTAATAGTTTATATAAAATTGTTTATTTAGTTTTAACCTTCAGGATTAATATAAACTGAAAGATATATATCTTATATGTATATCTTTTTCAGTTTATTATAATCCCGAAGGTTAATCTAAAGTATTACATGTATATCATTTTATTTTCTTTAATGTTACTTTTAAGTAAAACTTTTTCTTCTTCTTTTTTTTAACGTTTTATCTATAATAAATATTTCATAAATATTTTATTAATATTTCTTTTTTTTTTGTATGTATGTATGTATATAATATGTATAATATAAACATACTCATGTATGATCTTTATTGTTAGTGTGGGGTGTGCAATACTTCACTGGGAAACCTGAGGGCTGGGGACAGCCTGTGGGTTTACCAGTGTGCGATTCACTGTGCAAGCTGCTTTGGTGTCACTAAGAGTAAGAAAACTCTATACAACTACATTTTTCAGTATTCTGAAACAAATAGTCAGTATGCTTGGCTAATAAACCAAAATGTATTTTAAACAAAAGCATATGTTTTTTTTACAGACAAATGGATGCGCTGAAACAGTTCCCACTGAAGAAGTGAGCTAATGAAGGAGATGATGGCAAATGTGATAAAACTGCCTATACACTGATTAGACATGGACACGGGTCATTCGATTTATGGTGGTGGACTTCTATCAGATAGAGTTTGGGGTTTATTCATTGTATTAATAGATATTTATATACTTATACAATTACCAATACTAATAGGACTATTTTAAAGGAAAAATAACATTATTTTCATATATTTTATGACTGTATTAAATGCAGAAACACATTTGTTTACATCTGAATGATTTTTATCAGTCAGATCTGGTTAAGCATCATTCCAGTTAGCCTGTCTCTACTGTGCAATTTGCATGTGCTTGTGCTTGATGTATTTAAGGAAGTATTTCTATTAAAGAGAACTGAACATGCTCTGATCAAGGCATCTTATGTCTTATGACAGGATTCCTATGGGGATACAAATAAAGAGCTAAAGTTAGCTTGAACCTGAGAGACTTTGCTTATATAATAGGGTTTTGGACCTAAAAATATGATTTCAACTATATGACAACTACTAGAACAACAAACCCTTGATACTCAAATACACTTCATTGAATATGAATCATACACTTAGACCTCACCCTTTTTGAACGGACACTCTATACTGTATAACTGCAGGTTAACTGTTTACAGTTTTTCTCAGTGGCTTTGGTGCATTTCTCACAACACTATTTACATTTGCACAACAGGTCATGCATTTCTCAAAACAATTAGTCATTTGTGCACATCATAGTAGCAGTTTCTCATTCCTTTCAACAAATTTCAAATGCTTTTGGACATGCATCAATTGCTTTCATTCAACTCTCTGCTGTTTATAACATTATCATTTGCTTATGTCATGTCAGTCAAAATGAACTCAACTTGTAAATGCTGAATAGTCATTCCATATAAAACTAACAGTGCTCATTTCATTACTTGAGTCATTACATACAAAAATGTTGAACTTGATGTCAAAATCAGTTAAGAAAACTTTATAATTTTTTTTAAACTTTATTTTCCTGAAAATGTCTTTAAAATTGAACAATTTGATGAATGATTTACAGACCTGTGTATGTTGCAGGTTCAGGTCCAATATGTACTGAAATATTGTTTACAGCTGTGCACAGTTCTACCCAAAGGGAGTTTATGTTTGTTGTAAATAAGGGTGTGTTTATTCTTTTGCACAATGCTGTGAATAAATTAGGATTGTAAAGAGCAAATGCAGAGTAAAAATGTGAAACATACATATTCAGTGTCTTGTACTCAGATACCTTACTAAATGCAGTGATGTCCAACTTTACTGTAGTTTTCAAATGGCTGTGCAAATATTATTTAGTGCTGTCTTGAGAATTTTCAGGAAGTGTCACCAAAATCTGACTTTTTTGCATTGAAAAAATGTCCAGAATAAACTCATAATAAAAACATGACTAAGCCATTTGACTATCTTGTTCATAAACAGTCATTTTGTTCATAAACATTCATTTTGATGGCACTGACACTGACTTGAATACTTGCTTTTGAGGAATGAACTATCCATTTTGAGCATGTGACACGCTTTTGCAGGTTATCAGCTAGGTTTTGCAGTTTGCACTAATTGTTTTGAGAAATGCATTAACTGTTGTGCAGAATTCACTGGTGTTGTGAGAAATGCACCAAAGCGACTGAGAAAAACTTTATATACTGTCCACCCTATACACAACTCCTTACCTTTTTTGATTTTGACTATTATAATGATGTGCACCTTTTGTAAAGCTGCTTTGAAATGATCATTATTGTAATGATGCTATAAAAGTAAACTTGAATTGAATTGAATTAAATATGGCCAATGAACAGGTTTTTGAAAATGTATAAATATGATTTTTTTATATTAAATATCTATCTATCTATCTATCTATCTATCTATCTATCTATCTATCTATCTATCTATCTATCTATCTATCTATCTATCTATCTATCTATCTATCTATCTATCTATCTATCTATCTATCTATCTATCTATCTATCTATCTATCTATCTATCTATCTATCCAAAACAAATGATAATATGTTTCGAAATGTAGACCACAAAACGTACAGCATGTATCACTTTTAAAATTAAACCTGCTTGCAAGAAAGTAATTACTGGGAAATATTTATAAATATGCTTGAAAGAAATTTATTTTACTTTATTTGTTTTTACAGTTTTTCTTGTTTGCTTTGACCTGGTTAAAGAAACTAGGTTCCTCTTCATTTTCATTATCACTATCCCAGCAGAGCAGAAGACCGGTCTTGCAAATGTGTAAACGCTTTCTCATTGGGTTGACGCATTTTCCCCACTATTTTTCAAAACAGTTAACACTGATGTCATTCAAGCAGTCCAAACTCCATTGTTTTAGTTATGGTAACCAAACAGAAACCATCTATTCCTAACTATTAAAAGCTACCAACCTCAGTATGAAATCACAGAAGCACCGGTTTGACACTCCTTCACACAAATCTTCAATTAGCAATCAGTCTGTAAACCTTATAAAAACGATGGAAGGTCTGTGTTGTTTTGTGCCAGCATTGATGGAGGAGGTCAGTATGGCTATGTCCTATACTCCCAATAGATTTGACTGTATATTGGTTTAAACGTGTTTTCTCTAATATTTACAGTATTTTATTACTTTTGTCTGTTTTTTTTAATACAGTATTTCAGTTTTCAGTCACAGTTTGAAAAATTTTATGAATTCAATATATATTTAATCAAAGCATATCTTATTCTGGATCCAATTCTTTGCAAAAAAGGCAAATTTGACAGCCCAAATAGAAAGACAACAAATGCTAGTGGCAATAAGCTACAGTGGCAAGCAATGGTGGTGCACTGAGTTCTATATTTTGTATTTTGTTGTCCATTGTATAAAGATTAATTGAAAGAGCTCATATACTTGTTTGCAAGTTGTGTTTTTTGAAGGTTAAACTAGCTTTTGTTTCATATTTTAAATGTTTTGACACGATATGTGCCTTTTGTAAGCAAAATGTGTCATTTTGACCATGAGTGCCGCTGTTTAGGGCTGTGTGTTAACTGTTTTGAAAATGTGGAGTTTCAGTTGACGGCTGCATCAAAGCAATCAAGAAAAACTATAAGTATTTATGAAGTAATTTCCAAATTTTGGGCCATAACAAACCATTAACATAGCTGTTCCAGAAAGTCATTACATGAGGTCTAGAGACAACATCCATTTGAAAAAAGATTTCAAATTTGTTGATTATTATTTTTAATAGAAGAGGAAAAGCAGATTCGACCAACAGCAGTATCACGAGGATCCAGGAACAGCAAAGGAGAAGGAAAACATGTGTTTTTACAAAGCATTTACTGTTTTTCTCAGTGGCTTTGGTGCATTTCTCCCAACACTATTTACATTTGCACAACAGTAAATGCATTTCTCAAAACAATTAGTACAAAGTGCAAAACCTAGTTGATAACATGCAAAAGCGTGTCACTAGCTCAAAATGGATAGACCATTCCTCAAAAGCAAGTATTGATGTCAGTGTCAGTGTCATCAAGATAAAAAGTCCTGACATTATTGTTTATGAACAAGATAGTCAAATGGCTTAGTCATGTTTTCATTATGACAGTTTACAGTTTTTTCCAATGTAAAAAAGTGATTTTGGTGACACTTCCTGAATAAGCTCAAGACAGCACTGTATACTATTTGCACAGCCATTTGAAAACTACAGTAAAGTTAGACATCACTGCATTTAGTGAGGTATCTGAGTACAACACACTGAATATGTATGTTTCACATTTTTGCTGCATTTGCTCTTTACAATTCTAATTTATTCACAGCATTGTTCAAAAGAATAAACACACCATTATTTACAACAAACATATACTTCTTTTGGGTAGAACTGTGCACAACTGTAAACAATATTGCAGCACATAGTGAAACTGAACCTACAACATACACAGGCCTGTAAATCACTCATGAAATAGGTCAGTTTAGAAGACATTTTCAAAAAAAAACTAAGATCAAAACATGTTTATAAAATTTGCTTGACAGATTTTGACAACTAGTTTTTACAAATATTTTTGTATGTAAAGACTCAAGTACTGAAATGAAGAGTATTAGTTTTATATGGAATGACTATTCAGCATTCACAAGTTTAGTTCATTTTGACTGACATGACATAAGCAAATAATAATGTTGTAAAACAGCAGAGAATTGTATGAAAGCAATTGATGTATGTCCAAAAGCATTTGCAATTTGTTGGAAAGAATGAGAAACTGCTACTATGATGTGCACAGATGACTAAGGGTTTTTAGAAATGCATAAACTGTTGTGCAAATGATAATAGTGTTGTGAGAAATGCACCAAAGCCACTGAGAAAAACTGTATTATTGAACCAACTTTCAAAAAACAATGTTTTGGATTTAAATAAAATATGCTTATTATTCCAAATGAAACATCTATTGGGTGAGAAATTGTGTTTATAAATGAAGTTCCAGGAAACAACCATTTGATTGTGAAAGTCTGATAATTGTTTGTTGGTTAATTGATTGGATAATTGGTTTGGATAATTGGTTGTTTAAATGAATGTATAATATCTACATCTACTAAGAAAACATCTTAGGGTTTTAGAAAAGTGTAATATGTTGTTGTAATTAGTTGGACTTTGAAATAGCTGAAGTCAAAATTGCAAAAAGTGCTAGATAACATGAATTCGTACTTCTAGTAGGCTCTATATATATCTAATAAAAATGTTGGATAAACAAAATAAGCATTGAAGCTACTGAAAGAAAGAGCATTACATAATCACATATTTATGTGTGTCCACTGTTATTTTGAAACAATATTGTATTTGATGCAGAGGCTGAAAAAACAGAGATGAATAATTTTGCGTTCTGTTTATTCATATGCTTAGGCCTGTATCAGTTTTCATATCAGAGATTATTAAACGTGACAATTTAAATAACAATAAAACCAGACTTGCAAAAGTATGTAGGCAAGATAACTTCCCAGATAGCATACGAATGTGGGCCACTTTCAGCCTGATCTCTCGAGGAAACTTAAGTATTTTACGTTTTGCCAGTTTAGTGACTAAAGTTCAGTCGTACGAAAATGTATGATTTAAAAAAGTAGGCGTGGCACCTAATACCACCCCTAACCCCAACCGTCATTGGGCGATAAGCAAATTGTACTAAATTGTACGAAATAGATCGTATGAATTCATATGAATTAGCCACTAAATCAAAAAGTTACGAATTGCCGTGAGATTGTGTTGGCCACTTTAGGCAGTTATGCAGCACTGGTGGTATTCCTTCGGCCCAGACAAAATGAATGTGAACCTGAAGTGGCTCACCTGTGCAATGGCAAAGGGGGGGCCAAAGATTCAGTCAAATATGGACCATTTAAGGCAAAGATCTGGCACTTATGGCAAAATGTAATCTGAATGTGAGCCTAATGTGGCCCATGTGGGAAATGATAAATTTGTCCCAAATGATGGAGGACAAATATGAGCCACAGTTGGTAAAAATGTGACATAGTCATTTAAAGGTAATCTGGGTCTAAACCTAAACTGGCTCACACGTGTAAGTGAAAATGTGGCCCAGTTATCTTAAGACATATGTGTGCCACTTTTGGCAAATATTTGGCACAGTAAGCTCTGGCTATTGCAGCTGTGAGCCTAATGTGGGCCAGAGAAAACATGGCAAATGTGGCCAAGTTTTTAAAACATATATGGGCCACTTTTGGCAAATATTCAGCACAGTAAACTCTGGCTAATGCAGCCGTTAGTCTATAGTGGCCCAGTGAAGATATGGCAAATGTGGCCCAGTTATCCTAAAACAAATGTGGGCCACCTTTGGCAAATATTCGGCAGGGTTAGCTCTAGCTAATGTGGCTGTGAGCCTAAAGTGGCTCAGAGAAGATATGGCAAATGAGGCCCAGTTATCTTAAAACTAATTGGACCACATAGACCAGGGGTCACCAATCCTGGTCCTGGAGGGCCGGTGTCCCTACAGGGTTTTGCTCCAACTTGCCTTAACACACCTGCCTGGATGTTTCAAGTATACCAAGTAAGAGCTTGATTAGCTTGTTCAGGTGTGTTTGATTAGGGTTGGAGCTAAAATCTGCAGGACACCGGCCCTCCAGGAACAAGTTTGGTGACCACTGACATAGACTAAAGTCACCATCATGGAGAAAAGTGTTTGCTTTAGTTGGGCTCATAGCCCTAAACCTCTTATTATAAATTTTAATTTGGGCTGTTGTAACTTTTTTGAAATTTGCTTGAAAAGTTTATTCATTACAGCAAACAAGCCAAGTAAAAAAAAACAAACAATAAAATTAAATAAGGCACAACCTGTTATGAAATAATATATTTCACTAATGTTCACCAATGTTTCATCCATTATTAAAAGTAACATAATGACATGCTTGCACATGCCACTTTACTATGAAGGTTTATAACCTAAAAAAATTCTATGGTTCAACTCCTGCTCATAGAGACATCAATAATCAGCATATGAACCTCAACGACGGTGATAATTAACAAAATGACCAAACTCACAAACATCACAAACAGGAGACTAAAAGTGACAAAATCAACAATGTCAACATAAACAGCCGAATCAAAATCAAATAATGAAAACTGGAGCATCAATAAGCTATTTAATGTAGTCATACTACAATGCATGTTGGGAATTTGTACTTTGACACACCCAGCAAGTGTAAGATATAGGCCAGATCTGGGCCTTAGATCTGGCCAGACCTAAAAGCAAATTGTGACCCAGAATAGGGTTAGTTCTGGTTCATTTGGTTGAATTCTGGCTAATATGTGGTATTGCTTTGGCTTCTTTGTGGCCCAGATCTGGCAAACAGAAGTGGACCGCACTAGAGCCATCATTGCATTCAGTATGTGGGCCGGATGCAAGTGTCTTGTGTGAGCTGGATTTGAGCCACATGAATTTTGCCAGCTGGGCTTAGACCTACTTATCTTCCTCTATTTTAGTCAGGTTCTCCTCAGGTACACCCCTCTCTCTTTGTGCAGAGATAAAGTCCATCTTGATGTATGATTTAAAACTTAATGACTTAAAACACAAAAAATAGCATGCAAGGTTTTGTCAGGATACATTTAGGCTACGTCTTTCTGGTATGAGGAGATCACGAGAAAATTAAGTTGTGATCACGGCATAACAACCTTTTTGTCATGTCGAGATTAAGAGAAAATAAAATTATGTTGAGATCATGTGAAAATTAAATCATGATCTCGACCGAACAAAAAGCTGTTAAGTCGTGATCACGACTAAATTTTCTTGTAATTTCGACAAAACACAAGTCATATCTGTTAGTTTAGTAGGATTTTTAAAAAGATTACTCATGCTCACTGAAACCACATTTATTCCCACAATTATTATAACATAAATTATAGTATGTCGTCACTGTGGCGCAGTGGGTAGCATGATCGCCTCACAGCAAGAAGGTCACTGGTTTAAGCCCCAGCCGGGTCAGTTAGTATTTCTGTGTGGAGTTTGCATGTTCTCCCCGCCGTGTTAGTGTGGGTTTCCTCCGGGTCCTCCAGTTTCCCCCACTGTCCAAAGACATGCGCTATGGGTTAATTAAATAAGCTAAATTGGATGTATTGTATAAATGTGAATGAGTGTGTATGGGTGTTTCCCAGTGTTGGTCTGTGACTGGAAGGGTATCCGCTGGGTAAAACATATGCTGGATAAGTTGGTGGTTCATTCTTTTCTGGCAAACCCTGATTATTAAAGACTACGCCAAAATGAATGAATGAATATTATATTATTTACAACACATAATGAACACTAAAGCATAGTAATAACTAGTGAACTGATAAACAAATAAATTATGTAGATTTATTACAGTAAACTGTGGTGTATTGTAATGTAACATACCTTAGTTTTGATGGGGTATTTGTTTGTATTACTATAGTTGTTGTGTATTATTAGGGGAGAGTGGGGATAAAAGTGATTTTTTAAAGCCCTGACAACATTTGCTTCCCAGGCTATAACAGCACATTTAGCACGCAACCGTTTTTGGCTACCAAAATTTCCGTTAGCTCCAAATTTCAGTTTTCAAGTGCAAAAAGTAAATTATTGTAGTGGTTCTTTTTTATTGCAAGTTGTGTTTCTCTTTTCATGTGTCACACTATAATCAATCTACAGGTTGTTTATTGCAATAACACATCTTTGAGTTTTTCACTTTAAAAGTAAATCAGGTTTCAATGACAAGAGTTCCTGTGGGTGCGAAAGTAACACTGTTATTTATGTCCCACTGCTAATAGCCATGGCTTATTTTTTTGATTCCTCGCTAGTTTTCAGTGTTTTAACTCATGCTCTATGAGATTAATGCATATTGCCAATAATAATAAAAATATTCAAAAATTGTAGAAAATGTTAAAATTTTGCATTGTTGGATTGCTTTTGAAACATTTAATGGAACTGAAATTTTAAATGAAAATGCAGTTTGATATTTTATTGCAAAAATAAATGACAAAATATGTTTTTAGTTAACATTAACAAGGTCATAGTCAGCTATATTTAAAATAAACAAGATTAAGCCAGTAAATCTGGCAAATATTGCTGTTACTTTTGACCCACCCGAGCGTTACGTTCATCCCTGTAAAAAGTAACAATGTGGAACTTTTCTTTAAAGTGAAGTTCAAAAATTCACACTTAGCTCATGATTTATACATAGCCTGTTTGGCATGCTGTCCCGAGAAAGAGCCCTGAGCTCAAGGGATCCCCAGGCCCAGGGCTCCATCTTTTTGCAGGGCGAGGAGAGATTGAGCTTAGGTCGATCTCAAAACTCCCCCACTGCTAATGCTAAGGTGAGTTTCCAGAGAATAAGACGTTTAGAAAAAGACTTATTCTGCGTCCAAAACTACATAATACTCAGAAGTGACTGCATTTGAATTTAAATGTACCACTCAGCCATCATACCTCAAAAGTACATCCTATACAGTATGAATGTGAGCAGCATGAATGGAATTCAGACATAGGCTACTACATCCCCCATTTTGTCATGGTCACGTGACCTTCGTCGCTAAACTCTTTTTCATGAACTTTCTTGCGGAGCATCACAGGATAGAGCATCCAGGTACTTCTCGCATATTGATTTTCGAATTGAATTCAAACATACTACTCGGCTCGCAAACAGATTTTAGCGTACTATATAGTGTAAAAGTATGCTGTTTCGGATGCAGCCTAAGGCTTATTTTTTCTATAATACAGAGCAAATTTGGACGATGGGAGAAACCCTGGGAAGCTGTTTGAAACCCATGTGGACCCGGGGAGAACATGCAAACTCTGCACAGAAATACCAGATGGCCAAGTGAGGACCCATGGCCATTGATATTTTTGCTGTCAGGCGACAGTGCTAGTCACTGGGCCACCGTGCCGCCCATCCTGCATAAAGGTGAAAGAAGGGGAGGAGGGGTGTTTCTTCCAGATGAAGATAGTTGACAAGAAATGAAATGAGGATATATTTAGTGACTTGGGATCCTTTGATCAAGATTAGCTAATGTGGGCCAGCTGAGTCAATCATGTGCACATGCTCCTCTCGAAATAAGTTTAAAATAAACTTCACTTATAGTGGAGTTGTTCTACATTGATACAACACCTGATTTTTCTGAGAAAATACATTTCTGCTAAAACATTATCTTTTAAAAGTAGGTTTTTATGAAAAATGTTACATTCGACACCGCTCTCCACTTTCACAATGGATTAATTCAAGCCTACTTCACTACAGTATGGTTAAAAAATATTGTATTGTTTACTATAAATGTCAATAGAGATTAATTTGTCAATGTTGATAACATAAACGTTATTACATAAAATGCAATTTCTCCAGAGATGGCAATGTTTAATTTACATCACTTTATTCAATTGTAGGCAATGCATTTAGCCGATTTCAGGTTTTTTTGATCAAGAAAGGATTTAGTTGGAAATAGAAACATTTGTAGCATTGTAATTTGTAACGTGTAAATACCTTTTCTATTACTTTTGGTATTTTAATGTATAATTGTCCTCTAAAAGAACTTTTTTTTAATTAGTTTTTTTTTTATCAAATTGTCTTTGGAAGGTAGGCTATAGTGGTGCATTATGGGCATGACAAGTTGAATATAGCCTAATTCTCCAAAAGACACCATTTTTGCTCGTCGTCCCCTGAATGAAAGGAGCAGTGTGTGGTAGCGCGGCTGGTGTTTTTGCCTGGTAATGTGGTGGTCGTGTGTTGTGTTTTGAACCGAGTGGGAGGAGACACAGACATGAGCAGCACATCAGCATCTGAATGAAGCATGTAACCCCGCTGGAAGCACTTCGAGTCTGGGCATACAGGGTAAACAACGCCGCCACCATTTTGCTACCGTTTATATGCTTTTCTCTTCAATGGACGGACTATTGTTCAAGCCGCAGATGATGGCGGACGTCAATGGCAACAGTAAGATGATGAACGCAGAACTGGAGGTGAAAAAGCTTCAAGAGCTCGTGCGAAAACTGGAGAGGCAGAACGAGCAGCTACGGACGAGAGCAAACGCTGCGAACAACTGCACCTCCAGTGTCCGTCTGTTAGCCGCTCCGGCGTCGGCCTGTCCCGCAGGTCCGGCTGGCCCAGACACAGGCTCTTTTCACACCGGGAATTACTGCATTTCACCTTCATATTCCCCGTCCTTTGGCTTATCGGATGAGCACTATCCGTATTTTCATCCGCAGTCAGTGACTGGTGCTGATGAGGAAGATGAAGATGCTACTGTCATGGATGAGGTGGAAAAACTAGACCTTCATGCACTTCTTCCCATCGATGGAGAGTCTGAATATAGCTGGTACTGATGCTTCTGCTAAACATTTGATTTTCATTGTCTCTTTGTCATCCCTTATGGTCAGTTCTCATGAATTGTCACTGTAGTATGTGTCCTGGTCCATTGTTAGGTCTGTGAGTGTAAACATCTCTGAAGACACTGATGAGGAATATCTTCATTAGTCTAACAGATTGGCTTGCTGTTATATTGCATCTGGTGATGTGAAAAAATAAAAAATTTTTCTTTTGAGGTAATACATAGACAAAATGCAAGGCATGTAAAGTGCAAAGACCGAAATACTTGATTTGTTTTAATTGTTTATGCCAGATCATGGTGAAAATCATATATGCTGAACCACTGCAATATGATGATGAAAAAAAGAAGAAGGGGGGAAATCAGGCCAACTATAGAATGAAACACATTTAAAACATGGAAATCTTAAACATTTAAATAAGCAGGACATTTAGGTTTTTCATTATTGACAATTTAAATCCATATTTTAAATATATTTAAACAATTGATCAAATCAGATGCATGTGAGCTCTTAGATCAAATGTTTTTCCTTACATTCCATTCTTGTACTTGCTTCTTTAGATCTTTTACATCTCATGCAGCAGAAGTTCATGCCTCTTTAGTGTTGCCAACACAGTTAAACAAAGTTATGGTCAATATGAAATCGATAATCAGTGTTAATTTGATCAATGTCAGGCTAACATATGACAAAAACAGTATTTAATGGAATGTTCACCCAGAAATTTAAATGCTGTCATCATTTACTCACTCATTGCTACTTGTTTTAAATCTTTTTGACTTTCTTCTAATAAACACAAAATATATTTTGAAGAATGTTAGAAACGTTTAAACACTGACTTTGGTAGCCTATTTGTTTTTTTGGAAGTCAGTAATTACAGGTTTTCAAGTTTCTTCTAAATGTGTTTTGTGTTCAAGAGAATAAATGAACTCATATAGTAAGTGAATTTTCATTTTTGGGTAATCTATCCATTTCAATTTAAAAATTAATGCATATGAAGAAAATGTGACTATAAAATGAAGTGAAAGTGAAAGTCATAATGTGGCCAAGTATGATGGTCCATACTCAGAATTTTTGCTCTTCATTTAACCCATCTAAGTGCACACACACAGCAGTGAACACACAGCCAGAGCAGTGGGCAGTTATAGTGGACTGGAGTCATTTCAAGCAGCATGGAACATGATAGTGAAAGAAATGCCTAAATTAGCATTATTTCATACATTTAAAATACATTATATGGTACATTATAAATATATAATATATTTTGCTTATAAATTACATTGATAAAAAGGAGTATTAACTGTATGATCAATGCGATAAAGATTACAATATAAAACATTCTTCCACATTCATGTGCTAAAAATTTAGAACTCTTGTTTAAAGTTGGATCTTTAGGAAAACTAAACAATAAGAATTACCGGGAAGTTTCAACAAATATGTGGCAATTCTATGATTAAATATTATTCAAACTAGTGCTGCACAATATAAATTCAACAATGGTATCACAATGTGTGTGTGTGACCACAGTGTCACATGGCAGGAAATGCAATGTTGATTTGAGATTATGGTTAATCGGCACAAAAGTTGAGAATACATGAGATTTGTGGAGTCATTGCAAAGAATTACCATAACAGACTGAAAGTTTATCATTTTCATGTGTTTTAAAGAGAGCCTTTCCAGAGAGTTTAAAACATTTGGGCACAAAAAGTACATTTGTAACTGTAATAAAGAATAATTTTACTGAATTATCAATACTGAATTATCAGATGGCGTTTCTGTGAGGAGTTTGCATGTTCTTCCTGCGTTCGCATGGGTTTCCTCCGGGTGCTCCGGTTTCCCCCACAGTCCAAAGACATGCGGTAAAGACATGCGGTACAGGTGAATTGGGTAGGCTAAATTGTCCATAGTGTAGGAGTGTATGTGTGTGTGGATGTTTCCCAGAGATTGCGGCTGGAAGGGCATCCGCTGCGTAAAAACCTGCTGGATAAGTTGGCGGTTCATTCCGCTGTGGCGACCCTGGATTAATAAAGGGACTAAGCCAACAAGAAAATGAATAAATGAATGAATGAATTATCAATACAGTAAACACTATTCAGTGTGGGCAACACAGTGGCGCAGTAAGTAGTGCTGTCGCCTCACAGCAAAAAGGTCGCTGGTTCGAGCCTCGGCTGGGTCAGTTGAAGTTTCTGTGTGGAGTTTGTATGTTGTTCTCCTTGCGTTTGTTCAGGTTTCTTCCAGGTGCTCCGGTTTCCACCACAGTCCAAAGACATGCAGTACAGGTGAATTGGGTAGTCTAAATATTCCTTAATGTATTAGTATAAATGAGTGTGTGTGTGGATGTTTAGATTGGTTGCGGCTGGAAGGGCATGTAAAAACGTGCCGGATAAGTTTGCAGTTCATTCCGCTGTGGTGACCTCCGATTTAAGGGACTAAGCCGAAAAGAAAATAAATAAATGAATGACTACAGTGTTTATATTCAATTTCTGTACCTAAATACTGTTTGACTCTCTGGAAATCCATAAAGCACTGTTTATACTTCTTATTTCTTTGCTCGATTGCAACTATTTTTACATGCAATTTTTTTTTAAATTGTTGCAAATTTATTAAAAATAAAAACCTGAAAAATCACATGTACATAAGTATTCAAGGCCTTTGGCGTGAAGCTATTAATCGAGCTCAGGTACTTTCTGTTTCTGCACTGATCATTCTTGAGATGTTTCATCAGCTTAATTAAAGTTCACCTTTTGTAAATTCAGTTGATTGGACATGATTTGAAAAGGCTGACACCTGTCTATATAAGGTCCCAGGTTTGGCAGGACATTTCACAGCACAAATCAAGCATGAAGACAAAGGAATTGTCTGTAGACCTCCTAGACAGGATTGTCTCGAGGCACAAGGCTGGGGAAGGTTACAAAAAAATGTTTGCTGCTCTAAAAGTTCTAGTGGTCACAATGGCCTCCATCAATTGTAAGTGAAAGATGTTTGGAACCACAAGGACTCTTCCCAGAGCTGGCCGTCCAGCTAAGCCGAGTGTCAGGGAAAAGGGCCTTAGTCAAGCAGGTGATCAATAACTTGATGATTACTCTGTCTGAGCTCAGGTGTTCTTCTGTAAAGAGAGAGGAAAACCTTGAAGAAGGACAACCATCTGTGCAGCAATCCACCAATCAGTCCTGTATGGTAGAGTGGTCAGATGGAAATCACGCCTTAGTAAAGGGCACATAACAGCCTGCCTGGAATTTGCCAAAAGGCATCTGAAACAAAATTCTCTGGTCTGATGAGACTGTGGGGATGTTTTTCAGCAGCCAGAACTGGTAGAATAGTCAAGATAAAGAAAAAGATGAATGCAGCAATGTACAGAGACATCCTGAATGAAAACCTGCTTCACAGTGCTCTTGACCTCAGACTGGGGCAACAGTTCATCTTGCAGCAGGACAATGACCCAAAGCACACCACCAAAATATCAGTGGAGTGGCTTCACAACTACTCGGTGAATGTCCTTGAGTGGCCCAGCCAGAGCCCAGACCTATATTGAACATCTCTGGAGAGATCTGAAAATAGGCAAAATTTCCTAAAGACAGGTGTGCCAAGCTTGTGGCATCATATTCAAAAAGAATTGAGGCTGTAATTGCTGCCAATGATGCATCAACAAAGTATAGAGCAAAGGCTGTGAATACTTTTGTACATGTGATTTTTTAGTTTTTTAATTATTTTTTTTTAAATAAATTTGCATCTTTTTTCACATTGTCATTATGGGGTATTGTGTGTAGAATTGTGAAAAAGAAATTAATGTAATCCATTTTAGAATACATATCACATCAGATTTTCCAAGGTCTTGCAGAACTAATTCAAACACTATAAACAAATCAGTGAAAATCAGTAGTTACCATAACTTTACTGTAAACATAATGCTAGGTACATTTTAGGTTTTACAGATTGAAGTTTACAGTAGAAAAAATATATAAATAGTTTATATACCAACATGTTGATGTACTAATATGTGTGTTGTTTATGAAAATCACTTGGTAATTAGAAAGGCTGTAAGTGTATCACAAAGAGCTTCTACACCATCTGAAGTAAATTTTAAAATATTGAACATGCACAGCGTCATAGACACAAATACTAAACACCATCACGGAGACACACAGTGCTAATGTAGTGTAGAAAATTGAATTTAAGAACATTTGGTGTAACATAAAACTCTTGCAAGCATAAACGATAAGACAAAACAAACTATTTATTTGTATAGCTAGTTATATATAGTTATATAGTATATATAGTTATTGTGTATTCATCTTTAATCAAAATCTAGAAAAATATAAAACATTAAAAAAAAATCAATATATAAATCTTTTTTGCTTCTGTGGTTGGTTTGCCTATTTTAGACAGTCTCCACAAAGAGCCTTGGGTCATTAATTAATGTCCTTTTTAAACAAATGACTACGATGTAATTAAATGTAATATAAAATCTAAGATTTTTATGTGATGTTTTAAAACTATTTTATTCATTAAATAAAATTTTAGTCCGCTGAATTATGAGGTTAATGATAAAATTCATAAACCAGGGCTCAGCAATATGGACTGCCTGATGGCCCGGGGCCAGCATGAGAGATGTTTGGGACAGTAGACGGGATCGTTGCTGGCCCAATTGCTACTCTTCCAATTCAGTGCTGCCTTGTTACTAAAGTTTAATTTGCCTACGACTATTTGTCAATTGCATGTAAATATTCTTAGAATTGAGAAATCGAGTTTGTGCTTTTAGGCCTTTAAATGCCATCCTCTCTGTGATGTTGCAAACTTTTTTTCAGTTTCTCTTATCTGATTGGATGTTGTGAGCATATTTTTTTCCCCCCATATAACCTGGTAACAACCAGTTCAGTGAAGAGACGGTAACATAGCGGCAACATCAAATTAGGAGACTAAAAGAAAACGTCTACATTTCCATAGGTACAGCATGACGAAAAAATAAAGTGATGTTTTTCACAGTTTGCTGTCAGTTTGGCAGGTCAGCCACCTTTTGTAAAATAATTTAAAACTGCAATAAAATAAATAAAATACTGCTCTTTTTGGTTGCATAACAATTTTGCTTATTATACTTTTTTATACTTAAATTCGAGATTAACAGATGTTATTTTTGACACATTATTTAAATATTTGGCCATAAGAAACACCTATTAACCTTTTTTTTTTTTTTTTGGTGGGGCCATGGAAAATTTTGTTAGGACAAGTAAGAATCCTTAGTATTGAACCCTGATCAACCATACAGAAAACAGTGCAATATTGATGTTTGCAACAGCACAGATTGAAATGTCTTGACCAAGTTTTTATTTCACCAGGTTGTACGTGTCTCCCAAAGCAAAGCTGTTTTCTCATGCACTCCTCAGTCCTCTTCAGTGGTGCAGGCATGTGCTGGACAACCCCAAACCTGAGGTGGAGTTAGCCAAACGCTCCTTATGCTACAAACTGGACCAAGGTACCAGTGATAAGTGACATATAATAAACACAGCAATTACATTTATATAAAGTATCTCAGTTTTGTCTCTTCCAGCTTTGATTAGGAAGTAATATTTATATTTATTTTCATGAATTATGGATTTTATAAAAGTTCCATATAATTTAATACATAAACGTATATTTTGCATGAAAGTCTTTTACACAAATAATGCTTGATTATAATGATGTAGTTTTAAAAATCTTTTTTTTAGCACATCACAACAATAATGACACAAACAAACAATATCATTGAAATCACTTTCAAATTATTTCCCCCATCTAATAAGTGATAAAAACAGCCAATCAAAATCCATACTGCTTTTAAAAGGAAGAAACAAAACTGCAGTTTATGTTTTTCTGTGAATAATAATTTATTTATAAGTTGTCTTTTCGAGCCTTACAGTTTTAAAATGGAATTTAGATGGTCTGTTAACAAAAGAAATATGGTTCAAACACAGAAATAAAGGCTAATTTAATACAATGTAAAATATTGTTAGATCTATTTTACATTTGTCTATCTCAAAATTTCACATTTAATTTATTTGCTGTTTTTTTATAATTATTTCTTATTTTCTTATTAATATTACTATAATGATCATAGTTTTAAAGCCAATTATTCCAGTTCGTAAGCAGTTTATTAGTGTTGGAGTATAGTAATGCATTACAGTAACTTACTACTTTTTTGCTGTAATTCATTAGTGTAAAGCCTTACTAATTCAATTCAATTCATGTTTATTTCTGTAGCGCTTTTGCAATGTAGACTGTGTCAAAGCAGCTTTACATAGAAGATTATAGTAAATTGAAACTTAGTCAGTCAGGTTTTAAAGTTCAAG
The DNA here is from genome assembly GCF_052040795.2 of Danio rerio. Taxonomy (NCBI): domain Eukaryota; kingdom Metazoa; phylum Chordata; class Actinopteri; order Cypriniformes; family Danionidae; genus Danio; species Danio rerio. Next base: position 19,252,790 of record NC_141029.1, read on the forward strand.
TTCAGTTCAGTTCAGTGTAATTTAAATTTCACTGCTGAAAGTCTAAACACTGAAGAGCAAATCCATCGATGCAGCTGCACAAGTCCTGAACCAAGCAAGCCAGTGGTGACAGACAAACTTCAACAAACGAGAAAGCGAGAAACAAACTTCACCAATTGACGAAAGTGAAGGAAAAAAACTCTCAAGGCTCTGTTGGGCATGACCATTTCTCCTCTGGCCAAACTTCCTAATAAAAATTACAGTCATATTTTACTTTTACATGTGCATTTCAACACTCTTTTTGTGATGAAACTGTTCCAAAATATAATTGTCCAAAGGAAGAGATAAAAAACTGCAAGACGATGAGATGTTAAAACACTAATAGAGGTCATGTGTTCAAAACAAACAAAGGCACAGATTAATGACTGAGTGTGGAATCATGGGAGTTCACATTAAACACTGGTCTTCTCAGGATGTATGTATTGTGGCAGTTGTTCATTTCCAATAGGAGACATTTAGATAGCAGCACAACAACATTTTTTTTTATTAAGCCATTATCATTATTTTCCCCCTTTATTTTGTCATATGTAAAAAAAAAGAAGAAAGCTTAATGGTTTAATGTCTCAGTACTCAATATTCTGACAAAAGGTAAGGACACAAGTCAGCAAAATGTATAATGCTGTTCTATTGTTTTTTTATGTGTGGATAATTTAATAAAACATCTGACATTTTTACAGTGCTCAGCATAAATAAGTACAACCCCATATTTATCCAAATAAATATACCCATTAATTTTTGGTGCATTTAAAGAAAACAGTTTTATTAAACAGTTATATCCATTAAAACAAAAGTTTGGTCATCTTACATCTTTACGAATAGAAAGATATAATACATTCACAGACATCCCAGGTTGGGAAAAGTTATTTTCGGGTGGGGCATAGATGATTTGTTGGAGTTTGTGGGAATTATCCGGCAGGAAGGGGTTAATTTTATCATTCGTTTGCGGGCATCCATCTTGGGATGTATGCATTCAAATTCAAACAAGTTCTTGCAAATACAAATTACAAAATTTCAACTGAATGTTTTATTTTTTATGTTCCTTATTTTTCCTGTTTAATAAACAATTATTCAATATTCTCCCCAACGTATTAATTTGCTTGTAAAAATTTTTGGACTGTCTTCTCTTCTTTTTGTAAGATCAGTTACAGTTTTGCCTTTGGTATTCTAGAAATATTAATTCAAATGAGAGGTTTGTGAGGGGTGTACTCATTTATGCAGAGCACTGTAAGTTCAACATCTGTAGTTATTTTTATTATTTATAATTAATAATGATCCTTTAATGTATTACACTTTTGAGATAGTACTATAGTAAGGTAAGGGATTACCTTTAAATGACAGTAGCAAGTAATCTGTAATTGATTAGGGTTTGAATGTAGCTTGCAAAACACATGCTGATAATACACGCTGTAAAAACCTGAAAAAGCAAATCTTAAGAGTATGTTTACCCAGCAAAAAATAATGAATTAATCAATTATTCCTATTAATTATTAATGAATAAGATCTTCAGTGGATGTAAAAAGGTAAATATAACCCTACAATTTCAGTTGCAATATGCATAAGATATTGTATCCATCATAACAAATGTACATAACTTTACTGTAGAATAGACATAGATAAACTGTATAAATCTGAGACTGTCTCGGGGACATTGTGAAATGTTTTTGTATTAATTATTTCTGTGGATGAGCCCATACATAAATGATTTATGAGGTGCATATACAGAGATGTGTGTTGTGGAGTTGCAGGCGCTCTGAAAGGCTTTTGAAAGGCCAGATTCAGTAAGCTTGGCTCTCAGCAAATGGGGTCATGAATACATCTTTGTTCAGGCGGCCTCTGAAAACCTTTGTTTTTGTGGGTCGCCTTGAATGCTTGTTTTTATGCAATCTTGAAAAGGCTAATTGAGGTACGCAAAAGTACTGGTGTTCATTTGACTACCAATAAATTGTAAAGACAGAGAAATGTGGATGTTTCTAGCTACTGTTTTTTAAGATTGTCAGAAATTACTTTCAATAATTCATTAAAGTAGTTTATTTTTGGGTTATATTACTGTAAAAAATATGCCTTAGTGATAACCTTATTGTGTATAAAGAGATTTATAAAAATAGATACTCTATCTAATATTTAGCACAGCCTCGAAGGTGAGCATTACGTTTTTTTACATCATACAATTATATTCCTTACTTTAATTGAACTGTAAATGATATCAAAAGCTTTATTTGTTAGTATTATTAAATAATTGAATTATTGAATGAGCTAACATGAGCAACAAAGAACAGCTGTCATCACTCTGTCATCTGTCAATCTCACGGCAATTCAGAGCTTTTTGATTTGGTGGCTAATTCGTATGAGTTTGTACAATCTAATTCTTACAATTTCGTATGAATTGCTCATCACCCAATGACAGTTGGGTTTAGGGGTGGGGTTTGGTGCCACGCCCCCTTTTTAAAAACATAAATTTTTGTATGAGTTCAGAATTTGTACAAATTAGCCACTAAACTCACAAAACGTAAAATACTTTTTCTTGTGAAATCTGGGGTGTGTTTCCCAAACAACGACATAACTAGTGGCTGAACTTGTACAATGCATCATTTGGGAAATGAAACCGTAGTTTTTCTGTCGCAGATTCATAGTTTGAACTACGTTAGTTATAATGTAAAACCTCCATAATGACGCTCTAAATGGGGCAGAGTAACAACTTTTATTGAAAATAGACATCATTTTTTGTATAAAATTATTTGTTTTACACACACACGCACTTAAAAAAAATCCAATATTAGTTTTAGTAAAAACATGCACTCGTTTTCTATATTAGCGGAAATATAATTATGTAAACGGTACATATAGGGCCAATGTCTCCTTTAAGAATATTTAATATTCTATGATAAAGCATAAAACTACTTAGCTAATCTTAGCCAATGTTACTCTAATCTCATATATAAATCATATAAATAGTTTATGGCTTTAATTTACAGTAGGCTATTTATTAAGAAAAGTAATAATAATAATAAATATTATTATTATTATTATCATCATTATTATTATATATTATTATTATGTAGGATATTGTTTATTTTTTATTTTTTGAAAAGTCTACTTTTACAACTATGACATTCAAACCACTGCAGAAATGTTTTAACCACTAGGGCCATGTCATATACAGTTGGCTACAGACACATTTCTTAATAAATAGCCTACTATAAATTAATACAATAAGCATGTGCTATATAGCATATATTTGTTTTCACAAGCTTTGAAGATGTAATGTAAATTCCTATTTCCTATATAGGTCACCTATAGCTTTCGTCATGAGCCACGGCTGCTTTCAAAATGTCATAAATGACATGGGCGCAAGTGTCAATATGAAATTTTTAAATCATTACGAGTTTAAATCTTAGAACGTTATAAATTAACAGGGCACAGGGGGACAACTGGGAATAGAACACAACCAGGAACTATGCTTAAGTACAGCTCCAGAGGTGTAGTTACAAGCGTATAAGTTTGCGAATGTTTGTTGGAACGATTGATTTAGGAAACACTAAATCAATAAACTATGTTTGTAATGATGGAACTTGCAATGTTAGTTGGCTAACCCCAGGCTGGTATTAAGTAATGCTGTGTTCAAATTGCATGTTATCAGCTGAAAATGTGTAAATGGTGTAAATGGTGGTAATGGATGTTGCACCGCCCGGCAGCACAATATATTGAAACATTTTCATATTGCGAAAATAGCACATGCAATATCTCGGAGAAGTTCAACAAATTATTGTTTGTTTTTGTGCCAACCATTGTTTGCTGCATGCATAGGGTATTTATCCAAATCTGACCAATCAGATGGGGCTTTTACTATTTTTATTCCCACCTCTCCATTAGCTGCTGTTGTATATATATATATATATATATATATATATATATATATATATATATATATATATATATATATATATATATATATATATATATATATATATATATATATATATATATATATATATATATATATATATATATATATATATATATATATATATATATATATATATATATATATATATATATGAGATGTATATATCATATATATATATATGGGAGACACAGTGGCGCAGTGGGTAGCATGTTCGCTTCACAGCAAAAAGGTCGCTGGTTCGAGCCTCGGCTCAGTTGGCGTTTCTGTGTGGAGTTTGCATGTTCTCTCTGCGTTCGCGTTGGTTTCCTCCGGGTGCTCCGGTTTCCCCCACAGTCCAAGGACATGCAGTACAGGTGAATTGGGTAGGCTAAATTGTCCGTAGTGTGTGTGTGTGAAAGAGTGTGTGTGGATGTTTCCCAGAGATGGGTTGCGGCTGTAAGGGCATCCGCTGCATAAAAAAAACTTGCTGGATAAGTTGGCGGTTCATTCCGCGTATATATATATATATATATATATATATATATATATATATATATATATATATATATATATATATATATATATACACAATTGAGCATATTTTCTCTGTTTTGTGCAGCCCTAATAAATGCTAACAGATATATCACCTATTGCTGCTAGTTCATCTAACACATTAACCTGTGTAAAATGTGAACAAACCTTTTTTGTTTACTAATTTTTTATTTATTTACTATATTGCTTTGCTATAAGCATTTATTAACATTATACCTACTTAAACTTTTACACTAACCGTACTGTTTCTACATTAATGTTGCTGTGTGTGATGTTTGTATTAATTGCACTTCCCTTTTCCCATTAGCCAAAAGATGGCGAGGGGTCCTCTCAAGCTGTGTGTCTTCAAGCGTTCTGTACAGTCCTTTAGATGGGGTCTCTTCTTTAAGCAGCTGCTCTAAACCCTTTACTAAACCTGCACTAACTGAGCAAACAGGTAATGTGTGTGAGAAATTGAAAAGCTTCTCATTATATGTTAGAATCTTTCTCTAACTCTCTTTAACTTTCTATTTCTAACTTTTCTCTTAACTCTCTCTAGCATACTATTAAACAGAGTACTTATTGCTTCATGTAATCCTTTGAAATAATATTATTGTGTGTATTGAATGTGAATTGTTTAGACAAATACATTTTATTTTTGATCAAATGCAATTAGCTAAACTTTATTGTTACAGTGGGGGAAATGAGTATTCAGCACGTCACAACATTTCCAGGAAACATATTTCTAAAGATGTTGCTGACTTGAAGAAATAAATATGTACAAAGAAAACAATATTAATTAGTTTACAAATTAAGTTATTAAGTTATTAAATGACACAGGAAAAATTATTGAACACATGAAGAAAGGAAGGTGCAGAATGGCAGTGAAAGACCAGACAGCAGCTAAAATCTCTCAGTAATTCTTTAGCTCAGATTTGATAGACAAGACAAACAGAACCATCAAGATTTTTACACTCTATTGAACTTTTTAAGCTGACTTTACCAAAGAGCATTTTATATAAAGCATTAAATACATTTCAGTAGTTCAGTAAATTATCCATGTGTTTCAGATTTTTAAACAAATTTTTAAAAAAATTATGCATTTTTTTTTAACCAAAATCTGATTCAAATCCATTACAACAAACACACAATGTTGCCTCAACGTTGCATTAAGCTGTGCTTAGGCTGCGTGGATGACCACTGTACAACATTTACTCATCATCAATGAATCTGTTTAAATTTCAACATTTATTTATTTATTAATTTATATTGTAATGCTTGTTTACTTTTCTTGTTTGTTTACCTTCTCAATTGACATTTTAATGTAGTCTATACCCTTTTAGTTTCATTATATATAGTTTATATATTATATTAAGTATTTAATATAATTTAAGCTTTATTTTATACTGTTTGCTTATAATTAGATGTGTACTGTATGCATTAAAAGTTTGATTATATTCATTTGTGTGGCATTTTTACACTTCGAAGCTTACACATGCAGTTGTTAAATTAAAAAGGAAAAAAGAATGAACAATATTTAATATTCAGCAATACTGGAAAATTATTACTGCTTATCCTGTATTCTAGGCAGTATTGATAAACTGCCAGGGAAAAAAAACATTAGGTGCGTTCGACATGAAGCACAGCTGCAGCCGGTGATCAACGAGATTAGCCGAGCGCAGGCGGGGGCGGAGTTGAAAACGGAGCCGTCAAGACGGATAGCTGGACACCTCGGGGCTCAAAGTTTCTGCAGTCATGATGACCGATCACATGGCGTCATCATCATTTTTTAGTTATTTTTATTTATAACAACAAAACAATTGCAAATAAAACAGAATACAGTCTCTACAAACTATAGTTCCTTTTTAAACAATAAGGGAGAATTATGAATAAAATATATAACAAATGCATGAGAGAAATAAGAGGAAATGAGAGGTTAATATAAACATAAAAACGAACAGGTCTATTAAATACAAGGCAATAAGCATAAATTCTAGGAGATAATAATCACTCTTTAGGCTAATACTTCTTGTTTGAATATGCTAAAAAAGGGTTTACATATATGTACATTTAAAGATATAAAAATTTCCAATGTAAAAAGCAAAACAAGGTGTTTTGATTAGGTCTTAATAAATGAGATTATTTTGGATAATGAATGCATCATTAATCCAAAAAGATTGTGTTGAAAAGAACAAAAGGTAAAATAAGTGAGCTATGTAGAAGTTTCCCAGAAAGAGCAGGTAGCCTTTAAACTGCTAGACAGGAAATAAAATATATATTTATATTATAATAATAAAACCATTTTATAATTATTTAAAAAACTTTAACTTAATTTGTTAAGAAAGCTTTAGGGTGGCAGGATCAATGATGATGATTATTTTATTTCAAGTCTGTAAGACTTATTTGAGTTCATATTTAGGTTATTCACTAAAATATACACTAAAATATATCATTTAAATCGTATATGGAGATGAATGCAGTAAATAGTCTTTATAAAAATTTTTAAAATAAACCTGTGCAAACAAGCTAACCTTTATAACCAGATTATTTAACAAAAGATGATTACTGCAGTAAAATATTGGTAGTATTTTAATAAGCAAGATGTGTGCAAGATAGAGAGTTGATAAAAAAAGTTAATTGTTTGTTTTGAAACTTTTGAATCGGAATTTGTCCAATAATAAACCCGAAACACACGTGTTTATTGTCATGTGGTGAACTCGGCCAATCGTGTAATATCTGTGTCGTCATCAGAGCTCCTGCAGCTGCTCTTCAGATGCTGCACGGTCTGAGTCGGCCGTCTGATCTCGGAGCGCTGTCGCGGTACTTTGATGCCACATGTGACAGTCATGTGGCGTCGGAGCAGCAACAATCCGGACAAGATTTCTAACCAGCATGCACCGCTTTTAGACAGATTTCGATCGAGTTGAACGCACCTATTAATACATGTAGTAAGAAAGTCATCTGGTGGTGGCTGAATGTCACATGACAATGTTGCTACAGCCCTCTCACATCTTACATTTTTACGTTGTAACAATTTAGCGAGCATCTAAGTGGCGACGTTGCCTTTGAAAAAAATGCAACATTATACAGACATCGCTACAATGTAGATGTGTTTGTTGGGATGTCAACATGTCCAACAACTTTTATTTTTCAGAGAAAAAAAAAACATGATGTGTTGAATATTATTTCCCCCACTATAAGTGAGAATTAAGGACATAACATTCAATAATTCTATTCTCTTTAAATAGTGTATTGCAGATGTGTTGTACAGTTTAAAGTATTTGGGGTAAGCCTAACAAATAATTTGTACTTTAAAGAACACACTTTAAAGTGAATTTTCATGGTAATTAAGCGCGCTCTTTCAAAATGGTAATGTGATGTGTAAAATATAGATTAATATTTTTCAGTATTTCATAAATATACTGATAAATAAAATGGTTAAGAAACAAAAACTAGTAGTAGAATAGCTGAGAAAAATATTGATTTTTGTTTTTCAGGCATCAGATATCCTTTCCTTTAGTCAACTCAGCATTTTTAGGTGAAATCTGAGACATCACTTATTAGTGATGACCACATGGTGTCTGGAAAGGACTGTTGCAGCATATGTTCCATCAAGCAAAGATCTGATTTTAGTACTTTGTCACAGAAGGCCTGCATATGGACTATATATATGGATTTATGTGCATTAGATCAGCTCATTTTGCTTCAGGACACAGATTTTACATTGCAGGTGGCAAGTAGCACACGGAATTGAATTACATGTACTCTTTATCTTGTGTAGTGTGCTCTACTTTTGTTCATAGTCTTTGTAGGCAACAACTTGAAAGATCTATCATCTCTCTTCTGACCCAGATCCACCTTCGCCAAACCAGCAGAAGCCTCTCACGGGAAGGAACTGCTTGAGCCTCACTGAAAGATCTCCCACATTCCTCTATCACACGGCTACGCAGAGTAAGCTTGAGTATTATGTGTGTATTTACACAAGTTGAGGGTCTGTAAAAGTTTTTTTTTTGCTCACCAAGGCCGTATTGTTTTATCAAATATACTAACCTAGTGGGGGGCTGCAAGACCCAGGTTGGGAACCACTGATCTAAAATTTGTAATCAAATAGATTATGTAAGCAATAGGGTATATGCACAGCTAGTGTTTTTCCCCTACTGATAAACTTCCTGTAAACAGTTAATGTGACTTTTTTAAAAATTTTCCATGGTTCCTTTTACAGCATCTATGTTGTGATGAAATGAGAAGAAACGCCGTTTACATGCACACGCCGTCAGAATCAGCAAGCTAGCGCAGAAACTCCATTGAAAATACTTGAGTAAAATACATTTTCATATTTTAAAGACATGGTGCAGACAAATAAAATTTAATGCTGTGCTTCTTGTTCATTCTGAGAACCACTTTATAACGTATATCAATCAGGCAGTGAAGATCATTGATTTTTAAAGAAAACAGATGTTAAAAGCAGCGATTTTGTAATAAAATACAATACAACGAAAGTGCTTTAACCAGGTTACTGAAAATTAAAAGTCCTTCTGCATATATCCTATTCTGTCACAGATTATAATTTGTAAGTAGTGAGTAATCTATTCAGCAATGTGTTTATGTCTGTACCATTAAACTCTCCTTGTCTTTTTTCAGGTAATAGTCATCGGCAGCGGCCTCTCAGTCCTCAGTCCTCCATAGACAGTGAGCTCAGTGCGTCAGAGCTGGAGGAGGACTCGGTCTCAATGAGCTACAAGCTTCAGGACATGACTGATGTGGAAGTCATGGCTCGACTGCAGGAGGAGAGTATGTACTTTAATACACCATGTAGTTGAGGGAGGCTATTTATAGCCTTTTTTATTTTCTATTATTATTTTTAGGGTTACTTTCACCTTTACTATGATAGGACAGAGAAGATAACACACAGGAATGCATTGGGAGCAGAGAGATTTGAAGGATTGATTTAGCATTTAACCTAATCCATTTAACCTTAAGATTTCTGGTTCACACCATTTTTACCATGTTTTAGTTTTAAAACACATAAGTTTTGCTATGTTTACACCATCCTTCCACATTACGCCAGAGTTTTCGAGCGCTGAAAACGGAGCGTTTTGAAACCACTGAAGAGGCCGTCTGGGCTTTTTCCTCAATATTTTCTCAATATGCTACACAATGTTCAGTCTTGCTTTTCTTCTTGTAAGTTAAGACTTCGCAAGTTTGATATGCCAGCAGCTAGCTCTCTGCAACTCTCACATGGTCGTCTACTGAAGCTGCAATCGGTCAGTACCTGGATGGGAGATCACATTGGAAAGCTAGGTTGTTGCCGGAAGTGGTGTTAGTGAGGCCAGCAGGGAGCGCCCAACCTGTGTTCTGTGTGGGTCCCTATGCCCCAGTATAGTGATGGGGACTCTATACTGCTCAGTGAGCACTGTCTTTCGGATGAGACGTTAAACCGAGGTCCTGACCTTGGGACCTGGGGTTTCACCTCGGCATCCTGGACAAATTTGCCCACTGACCTCTGTCCATCATGGCCTCCTCACGGAGACTGCCGTCTAAACCAAAATAAACGGACGGCAGCTCCTCACTGAGACTGCCGTCAAACTGAAAGCAAAAGTAAAATATGTCTGGGCCCGGTCCTCTCTCGGCTTCCTCTGCCATCTGGGGCTGGGGGGGGTTTGGCGTCACAGCACCCGCGAGACCTATATGAGACGGGCCGAGAGAAAAGGAGATGGAAAAAAAAAGGAGGAAAGACGGAGTAGACCGAGAAAGGGGAGAGAGGAAAAAGAAAAAAAAATTGGGGTTCGGTTCTCCAGACACGCTGCCACTCGGTCCTCCACCAGCTGAGAGATGCGCCGACATGCTGGGAGCCCTGTGGAGGAATCTATCCACCCGTCCGTCTTCTGGCGTCCGGCGGCGGTTCTCCTGGCTGGCGGCATCTCTGGTCTCCTGCTCCGCTCCCGCTTCGGTGGATGGATGCAGGCTCTGGCATCATGGCGGATCGCGGCGACTCCCCCGGGTTCTGTGGGATGGCTCCCTTCAGCACTTTCCCCTCCGGCGGTGAGCCCCACGTCCCCTACTCCTCCCCATGCTGGGAGACGGCAGCAGGCAGATCCTTTCCTCGCCAGCCTCAGGCCGCCCCGGCACTCTGGGCAGACGAACAGGTTTCTCCCCCACTCGGGTTAACTCCCAAACACTCGCCCCCTCTCTCAGCGGCGAGGGCATCTGGACAACGCGTCCCTCCTTCTCCCGGGTTTCGGCACCACTGTAATGAAGTTTATGGCCCTCTGGCCGCCGGAAAGAAGGAGGCGGAGAACCGACGCAGGTTTAAAATATTTATTAATAACTATGACGGCAGCTCCTCACGGAGACTGCCGTCAAACTGAAAGCAAAAGTAAAATATGTCCGGGCCCGGTCCTCTCTCGGCTTCCTCTGCCATCATTCCTCTTTTTATCGTCCAGAGCTCCTTCTGTGGGATCCGAAGCAGGTGCGCACCGCAGGTGTATCCACTTACGCGGTGGCCTCCGGTGGGCTCCGTTCCCATGGCTCTCGGCCACGCCCCCTCGCCACAACATGATATAAGGAACTGCCTGTTTTCATATTGATATGAACAACTAAACAGACACCAAAAATGTTGAGGCGTCATGTAGCTACATATAAGACCGTCATCTTCACTGGATGCATTTTTAACAAAACAGAGCTTATAACATTACTGCCTCCTTTCATTTTCATCAAAAATATAAAACATACCCTGTCTCTTTTGCTGAATAACAGTTTTAATAACCAATAATGGCCATTAGAAAAGTATAGCGTACAATAAGTTAATAATAAATGCAAGCAATCAGTGAAATGTACAGAATTAGTGTACGCGGTCACATGTCTTCTCTCCATCAATCAGCTAGTGTGTGGTGTGCAGTCTGGTGCAATATGGCTGCCATCACATCATCCAGGTGGATGCTGCACGCTGGTGGTGGATGAAGAGATCCCTCTCTTTGTGTAAAGCGATTTGAGTGTCCAGAAAATCGTTATATAAATTTATGGAATTATTATTATTAATATTATTATTATATATTAAAGTTTAACATTTTTGTCTTGACGGCATTGTTTGAGGTGCAAGTTTTTACTCTTGATATTTGGTGCCATTTAATCAGGATGTGACGATTTTGTTCGCTTCGACTCGTTGGATGGAAACGTTGCTTTATTCAAACGTCTTTTATGCGATTTTCCAGTTTTGCGCATAAATTTAATTCGCATCATTGGATGGACACATAGCTATTGACTTAGATAGTTTTTGTTTGTCCTACTATGAAGTAAGAAAGAATTTTCAAAACCACTTCGACTGTGTACATGCCAAACATATAAAAAAACCTAGTAAGCAACTAGAAATAACACAGCCAGGAATGTAGACTAGAAATGGAACCTAAGGGGCTATACTATATATCTGGTGGACAGCTGAGATTTTGTTTTCTTTTTTCTTGTTTTCTTTTCTTTTTTCGTTTGTTTTTCTTATTTTTCCCCAATTTCTGTTTAACAGAAAATACTTTTTTTATAACATTTCTAAACATAATTGTTTTAATTACTCATTTATATAATAACTGATTTATAATTATGGTTTGTTCTGTAGACTATCAAAAATTTATATATAGCTTAAAGGGGCTAATAATTTTGAGCCTAAAATGGTTTTTAAAAAATTAAAAACTGCTTTTATTCTTGCCAAAATAAAACAAATAAGACTTTCCCCAGAAGTTAAATAATATCGAACTTACTGTGAAAATTTCCTTGCTCTGTTAAGCATCATTTGGGAAATGTTTAACAAAGAAATTCAAAGAGGGCTAATAATTCTGACTTCAACTGTAACTGTGCACTTCTGGTCACATGGAATTCCATTAGGTAAGGGCTATCAATTAGTATCTTGTTTCTGCTCTGCGCAGAATATTTGTCAATCTTTCTTCATTTTGTTAGCAATCCAAATTTCCAACGATCCAATGAATTCCCCAAGAAAACCATGCACCTACGTTTTTTTCTAATTTTAGGACCATTACAAGTGTGACAATATTAACTTCAATTTCATGGTGACTTCAATCTTCAGTCTTGAGATTCTGTTAAGTCTAAAAGTGCAGATTGGGACTTCTAAAAGTATTGTGTTTTTCTGTGTAGGTCTCCGGCAGGAGTATGCGAGCACCACTGCCACAGCCACACGCCGCAGTGCCAGCTTCTCTATCCACACAGCTGCCCGCAGAAGCATGCGGAGTGAAGCTGAGTTGGAGGAAGAGGAAGAGTATGACCAGCTGTCTGTTCCCCAGCCGCGACTCTTCCGCACGGCCTCCATGCAGCGCAGCACGTCCCACACACAAAACCTCTCCAGCATGAAAGACTGCCGGCGCAGTCCCTCCACACCTCAGTACCTCAACAGCCTGTCCTTCCAGCAACTCCATGTGGCCAATAACAGCTCCCCTACAGCAGAAGCACAGAGTTACAGAGCCAACACAGGTCAGACAACACAAGGTATACTGATAACACTAAAAATTCAACTGTAAAATGTAAAAAAAATCTGATTGGCTGATAGCCGTGCGATATTCTGCAATATCAGAACTTATACAGCCTCTTCACTCTTGTGTATTACTCCACCCACATTGAGTGACAGCAGATCAATAAACTCGATACAGTTTGACAAATACTGCAGCTGTTGGACAACATAATGTACTTCTGAGGATTTTTTAGGCAAGAATGTAGTTGTTTAGATTGCAACGATGCAGTTTATTTATAAGGAAAGTGCCTATTTTGGAGATATAGTGCCTTGGCATGTTGTTGTCGGACTGTTGTATAAATGCAATATCACACTCGTAGCAGTGTGATATGGCTGTATATCATCACTGGTGGGACAATTAATACAACGCACGTCTCCTACCAGTGCCGATATACAGCCATATTGCACTGCTTCGAGTGTGAAATTGCTCATATACAGTGATGAAAAACATGTCATGTTTTTTATTGGGAATAATATATCTGAAGGAGCTCTTGACATGGAATTGAATCAGATTTTGGTAATTTTGGTATTTAACACTTTATATTAAAGGCTTTTTTAGCAGCTTAAAGACACCTCTCATATGGAGAATGAAGTCAAAGGAATGGCTCAGGTGTGAGTTTTTATACAGACTTCAACAGTGTAATGAAAGTGTTAATGGTTCTGTGGGTATTGTCTATCAAATCTGATCTTTAATTTGCACTTGCACTAAATTTGCACTAAATTGGGTCAGGTGATTGGCTAGGCCATTCTACAGCTTGATTTTCTTTCTCTGAAACCATTTGAGAGTTTCCTTGGCTGTGTTTTGGATCTTTGTCTTGCTGAAATGTCCACCCTGGTATCACCTTTATCGTTCTGATAATGTCGATGTTGGGGGTTGCTGAAGAATTACTAAGAGATTTCAGCTCCAGCCTGGGCTTTCACTGCCATTCTACAGTTCCCTTTCTTCATTTATTCAATACTTTTTCCCTGCAACACTTCATTTTATTTTGCAAAATGTAATTTTTAAACTAATTAGATTTGTTTTCTTTGCTTATATGAATTTCTTTGGTTGTTACCAACACTTGAAAATTTCAAGTTAATGGCACTTTTAGAAATATGTTCTCAGAGAAAAATGGTGACGTGTTCAATACTTATTTTCCCTACTTATTTTACTATATATATAAATAATATATATATATAAATTATTAAAATACCTGGCAAATTCTGAATTAAAATTACTTTTATGCAATCAGCATGTTTTTGTAAACCGGAAATGATGCAGGCTTCTGCCAAAAGATGGCGTACAAGGGGCATCATTGTGGGAAAAAAACTCAGCTTTTACTTATCTTTGGACAAAAAATGGCATGTCCAAAATTACTCATACACTTCTCAATAATATTAAAAGGAAAGCCTTTCTTAGCTATTACAGCAATCAGATGATTGCTATAATTGCTGACAAGCTTTTAAAAATATGTATTTTTAAACTGCTTATAATCCAGCCAAACTAAATAAATAAGACTTTCTCCAGCAGAAAAAAAAAATGTTATAGGAAATAATGTAAAGTTTTTTTTCCAATGCAGAACTGATTCCGATACTGTGCCTTTTCTTTTTTTAAGCGTATTACAGTTTCTATAGTTCTAATGCTAAACTCAAATAATATATCTTCTCTAGTAAAAATAACAGACCTGTACTGTATATGACAAATGTTACAATCCAACTAAAAACATAGGCTATAGCAAACTATAGGCTACATTATTTGAGCATTTGTTATGCCATTGATATGATCTGTTGTGGTCCAGCTTATGTTTCCTTTTTTAATATATATATTTTTTTCAATTTGAAATCTGTAATAGGCTACCGCTATTGACCCTAATCATTGATAAAATAATCAGGCTTTTAGCAAAGCCTGAAATTTTCCTGCAGGTTTCACGCAGACTAAACTAAACTGTCTGTTTTACTTAAAAACATTGTCTTTTCTGTTAATTACAATACATATTGCGCCCATCAGTTTCACTTTTATTGATTCAATCAACTACTCTGACCACAATGAGCCAGGCTTTACAAACTATTCGCAGCACTGAAAGTATTCCCCTCAGAAGAATAAACTCAGTCGGAAGGATGAGAGGACAGAAACTTAATGTGAGAATAATCTTACTGAGCGGTGCACATTGCATCTGCTCAGCTGGTGCGTGAATGAAGCACTTGATGCATTACTGAGAGACAGCGCACAGCCCTCCGGTATCTGCAGACACTTTCAAAACTGAGCGGCACAAAGGGAAGAAATAAGTGCGTGACGGTTCTGTTCAGTGTATTATTGAGCCTTTTCTAATTTAAAGTTTCAGGTAGGCCTACTTTGTGTGTGAAGAGCAGGTAACAACCCTCTCTACTCCAGTGTTGTGAATGCGATCTGCTGGTCACAGACACAGTGCAACATGATTTAGAAACAGCAGTGAACTCCATGTTGCAGGTCAAAATAAAGCCATTTAATGCAAAACTAAATGCATTTCCCCACTGATTATTTATTTTAACAGGAACAAGTAGTCTTGGAGAAAGTTTTTCATGTTGTCATGAACCTGACACTCAGTTTAAATTGTGTATGAATAGAGAATGATTGACAGTTGCAGCGGTGGGAAGTGCTGAACTGAACATAAATTTAACCACTTGAATATTCATCTGTTCGTAACATTAAACTGTAGAATGGCTTCAGAACATTTGGCATATAGTAGGCCTACATGACAACTTTCTAGTGCCTTATAATAGGCTAACTTCATGGTTTTTGTTGACTTATAAACACAGAATATAGCGCACGCACAAGATCGGATTGGAATCGGTACCAGCTGGCCGATACCCTATCCAGCAAAAATATGCGGTATTGAACCAATATCTGATCTCAAGTATCGGGATCAGTGCATCCCTAAATAATAATAACTGTCAATAATAATGATAATAGTCAAAATTTGAAACCTTTGATCAAAACTGTCATAAAACCGAAATGTTTTGACATTCTTGTCGTAAGACAGTATTTTAAACTTGGAAAGTGTACTGATGCCCCCTAGTGAGTTTCTTTCTCCTAGTTGAGTACTACTGCTGTATACTGGCTAAATATGTTCCGTTTTGTCCTAGATTGCACATTTAAGCGCATCTTTTTTTTTCAGACAAGCTACGGAGGAGCATGCCAAACTTACTTCGAGCTCCCAGCATTCCCAGTGTCATCAATGTGCCTAATGTTTCTGCTCCAACTGGTCACATCGCTACAACGTCATCTTTGTCATTACTCCGAAACAGTCAGAGTTTTGATTCCCACAATGCACTGGCCAAGATACAGTCTGCAAGTAAGTCAAACACTGTGAAAGCATCCTAATAACTACGATGATAATTCGTCTTTACATGCAAATAATTTCTAGCACCATTGAAGCTAGAATCATTCATTCATTTATTTTCTTTTTGGCTTAGTCCCTTTATTAATCTAGGGTCACCACAGCAGAATAAACCGCCAACTTATCCAGCATATGGTTTACGCAGTGGATACCCTTCCTGCTGCAACCCATAATTGGAAAACACCCATACACACTCATACACTATGGACAATTTAGCTTAGCCAATTCACCTATTCCACAAGTTTTTGGACTTGTGGGGGAAACACCGGGAGAACATGCAAACTCCACACAGAAACGCCAACTGACCCAGCCGGGGCTTGAACTAGGGACCTTCTTGCTGTGAGACGATTGTGCTACCCACTGCGCCACTGTGCTGCCCTGAAGCTAGATTATGTTATGAATTAGATATGAACAATCAGTAAGCTTTGGCATATGCTATGATGTTATGTATCAAGTCTCTCAAGTAGAACATTTATATAAATTGATATGAATTCATTAAAATATATAATTTAATATTTTATATACATTAAAACATGCAATCCTTGTTCTTTAATTATTATTTTATTTTAATTTTCATTTGAAAGAAATTATTGGTACCACTTTAAAAAAAAAAGGTCAATTAGTTAATGTTAGTCAATATAGATAAACTAAGTATAAATTATGTTATTCAGCATTAATGAATCATTGTTTAACATTTACTAATGCATTTTTAAAATCTAAAATTTTGTTTGTTAAAGGGTATTTATGATACAAATCAACTTATGTAAGGTGTTTGGACAGAACTGTGTGTAGGTATAGTGTGTCCACAGTCATATTAAAGTGAGATAGACACAAGTCTATTTTTTTTTATTGAAGTAAAAAAAGGATCCGAATCCCAGTGATTTTGAGATCCACTGCAACATGAAGAAGAAGTGCAGTTACTACCCCCCTCCTTTACTGTTAATGTCTGTGTGAAATAAGAAAAATTGTATATTTTGGTAGCTCACATTTTTATCCTATAGGTGAACAATTATTCAGCGGAAGTTAATCCAATAATCCAAAATAATGATTGTTTTAGGAATCTTCAAAGTCTGACCATTTGCTTCTGCGTTTGAATTAGCGGTCCTTCTCAGTTGATGTTTAGATTGTGTTTAACATCTAGTGACTTTAGTTTGCTACAAGGGAATGATGTGAAAAAAAGCCCCACCCCCAACTCAATACTGCATTTCAGTTGAAAGTACATCAACAAACCTTAATTAAAAGTCTAAGCATCTTCTGGTTCACCCTGACTTTAACGTGCTTGCATGATAAATCGCATCACATTTGATCTCAAATTTGATTCTTCTCTTTCAAATTTCAGTTCCCTCTCCAGGCCAATTACAGCAGCGAGTTCAGAGTGTGGGCAACTTCTCCATGGCAGCACGTCCTCCTCTAAAAGCCACAGCATATGTGAGCCCTACGATCCAGAGTTCCAACACAATGGCCTCCTCTGCGAGCCTCAGCTGTATCTCTAGCAGCAGTATTCCCCTGCCCAGCAAACCCAGCACCCCGTCCTCCAGCCGCAGTGCTCTACCTCGACCTGCTTCTTTTGTTGGGACAAATGGGGCCTCACGCAGTAAAATCGGCCAGCCTGTACGGAGGTAATCATTTACAGCTCATTGGATTGTAGGCTTTTGTTCGCTGTTTAAAGGGATAGTTCACTCCAAAAGAAATTCATTTACTCACCCTCAAGTCTACCTTTAGAAGTTTTCTAAGAAGTTATTTTGAATAATGTTAGAAATATCTTACTATTGATTTTTATAATCAGAAAAACAAATACTATGGAAGTCAATGGTTACAGGTTTCCAACATTTTTCTAAATATCTTGTTTAGTGTTCAACAGAAAAATTTAAAAGGATTGTGAAAAGGATAAGTAAATGAT
This sequence comes from Danio rerio, assembly GCF_052040795.2. Classification (NCBI taxonomy): domain Eukaryota; kingdom Metazoa; phylum Chordata; class Actinopteri; order Cypriniformes; family Danionidae; genus Danio; species Danio rerio. The sequence continues at coordinate 19,271,008 of NC_141029.1, forward strand.
GACTGAATTTTCAGCTTTAAGTGAACTATCCCTTTAAGGCAGCTCCAAAAAATACTACAGATACTAAACATTGAAACGCACCTATCATTACATGATATCATAAAAATCATTTTACTGAAATTACCCACAATGTAAAAATGGTCAAGATTTAATAGTAAAAAAAGTTCAAATTCTACCTGGTTTACAGTAAAACGCCTCACTATACAGTAAATAGGGTCAGAGGCAGGCGGCTAGTATCAGAGTCGGTAATCAGGCTAGAGTTCAAAGGCAGGTGGCTAGGATCAAAGTCAGGATTCAGGCTGAAGTATAAGGCAGGCAAGACTGGCTCAATAAACGAAGCAACATCACAACGGAAAGGCAGACAAGGATGAGAACGCTCAGTAGTGTTAGCCGGGGCAAACCAAGACTTCGCAATGAAGCTGTGTGTGCGTGCGTGCATGCGTGCGTGGTGTGTGTGTGCTGCTTATAAGTGTGTGGAGTGTGATTACCAAGTGTGCCGCAAGCCTGCGTTTGAGTGAAGGTCTCGGCCGTTAGATCGCCCCCTGGGGGCTGACTGCAGTACAAGTCATAAAACCCGCCTCCTCCGTGTTAATGAAGGAGACTTGAGCCCAAAAAAAAAAAATTATTACACTTGCAATAAAATGTCCCGAAAGATGGTTCTGGTCGATTAGGGCACTGGTTATTGTGCTGAAATAGGTACAGATCTTTATTTTTGTAAACAGTTTGTTTTTAGCAGTAATTCAATGCTGGGCATGTCATCGTGATTGACAGCTGTGATTGACAGTTTCTTAAAGCAGCGCGTCTGAGCTTCGGCAGGAGACTGAAGTGTTATTATTCGATTTCTGTGATATTTTACTATGACAAAATGAGTTCAGCAGTAAACTACAGTTTCTGACATACATGATCTGGTGGAACACTGTTTATCCGCTAAGGTCAGGGCTTTTTTCGGGCTGTATTAGTTTGCTGATACACGCCTAGCCACCCAGATGGCAAAATACACTCGGACCAGTTCGGCTAGATTCTCGCCTGGCGGAGACTTACCCCTCAGAGCTCAGACTGACTACCTCTGCTGGACCTACTCCAGATGCCTGGACCCACTGCCCGATTCCAGCCCGAGTCAATCGAGCTAGATGCGGTGGCCGAGCGAGCCGACGCTGCCGCATGCGAGCCGGAATCAGCCCGCGACGCCGCGAGTAGGTTATGCGCTGCGGCCCGGAGCTGGCACGATTGAATATATAAAACCCTCATATTTGTTAACGTTATTACATCCATCTGTGTTGATATGACAGCAAACGCATGCTGAGAAGTTCGGGGGGCGTGGTTGATTTTACATAAAGCGTTTGGTTGGAAGCTAGACTCCGCTCATTTTCGCGGCTCCTCCTCTGGCTCCATCAGACAGTCCTTATGCGCATGTCAAGGCTCCAATTTCAGCAGTCTTTTGCGACAGTTTGTGTTCGTCAAGCAGGCGTTTTGCCCTCAAGGCGTTCAATGGGAAAAGGGGCTGTCGCTTCGTCCATATTTTTTTACAGTCATTGGTGATTACTGGATGCGTGTCAGGTGTGTCTGCAATCAGTGTAGATGGGTGACGTAATGTCAATAGTCCGGTGATGATGACCTCTGCTGGCCAGCGAGGGGAATGACTGGGACCGAGTCGGTGACAGATATAAAGTCAGAATTCTGAGAAATAATTTTAAAACGGTGTGTATTAATGTCAGAATTCTGAAAAATAATGTAAAAATAGTGTGATATAAAGTCAGAATTTTGAAAAAAATAAAGTGAAAATAGTGTGACAAAAAGTCAGAATTTTGAGAAATAAAGTTAAAACGGTGTGATATAAAGTCAGAATTCTGAGAAATAAAGTTAGAATAGTGTGATATATAGTCAGAATTATGAGAAAGAGTTAAAATGGTGTGTTATAAAGTCAGAGTTTTGAGAAATAATGTTAAAATGGTGTGATATAAAGTCAAAATTCTGAGAAATAAAGTTAAAATGGAGTGATATGAAGTCAGAATTCTGAAAAATAAAATTAGAATGGAGTCTTATAAAGTCAGAATTCTGATAAAGAGTTAAAATAGTGTAATATGAAGTCAAAATTCTGAGAAATAATGTTAAAATGGTGTGTTATAGTCAAAATTCTGAGGAATAATGTTAAAATTGTGTGATATAAAGTCAAAATTTTGAGAAATAAAGATAAAAGGGTGTGATATAAAGTCAGAATTCTGAGAAATGAAGTTAGAATGGTGTCATATAAAGTAAGAACTTTGAGAAACAATGGTAAAATGGTGTTATAAAGTCAAAATTCTGAGAAATAAAATCACAATTGCCTGATATAAAGAATTCTGAGATATGTCTAAGGCAAATTTTAGAAATCCTAAAAGAATTCTATAATACTAGTCTAAAATCTGTGGTCTTCGATTGTTGGTTTGACATGTTCATCGGCATTGAATGGTTCAGTGTCAGAATGTTTGATTCTCACGATGAGCAACAATAGGAACGCAGAACCTAATGATAAAATCATTACAACTTTAAACTATATCAGGTTTTGTTTTGTTTTATTATCAAGTAAACTAAAGCTACAGATTCTGTATGTTTGCTATGAGGTATCGTTACTGAATACAGTATGTGATACAGTATTCAGTTTGTCAAGTCCTGCATGTGTCTGTGTTTGGCTTGTGTTCACTGTCATACAGTCTGATTTTATGACAACTGAACTCTTACAGTGTGACACGGGGATCATGTTCATGCAGTCTGACAAGCTACAGTTGTATAGAAATATTACAAAACTCCAGTGTGAGCCAGGCTTTAGTGTGTCTTATAGTTTTCGAGCTGTTAGAGCTAAACTAGTAGACATGGACTACATAAATAGTAGTCATTCAGGATGTACATACCAAAGTTTTGCTGTCATTAACACTTCTCTTTCTCTGTCTCGTTGCAGTTTACTGACTCCGCCGAAGAGTGTTTCTGCTCTCAGCGCTCTGCGGGATGGGAGTTGGAGGGACGGCTGCTATTAAAATGCTCTGCACACTGACCTTAAATGTTTCAGGCCCAGCTGGCTGGGGAGAACCTGTTGCTTGTAGACCTTAAGACGATATAACATAACATCAAGTGAGTTGAAGTCAAAAAGTACTGTTAACAGATGCAATACAGCACCACTGCAATATGCCGATGGCTAAAACCCAATGCATTATGCATACGAGTGTTTACGTGCAAATAATCTGCCTAATCTGCAGCACAATTTTTTTTTTTAACCATTGAAACCAATTGTGAGATTATGTTATGAATTAGATATGAACATTTGGACAGTACTGGTTTTGGTAGATGTTATGATTTATTAAGCGCGGTCTCTCAAATAGCACTTTTATTGTTAACGGTATTAGATAACCAGTAGTGCCAGATATTGGTTACGCACTTTGCGTTCTTGGTTTATAATGTTGCCAATTATGTTGCAACATACAGCAAGAGAATTCTTCAAAAAGCAGACTAAATGGACTGTAAAACTCTGTATACTGTAATGTAATGTTGAAGTACATGCAGCCTAGATTAACAGGCAGCCATTCCAGATTGTATGTTTACAAGATGCTCCTGAAACAGAGCACTGTGGATAAGGGTTTGCACATTAAATGTTAACATTTGTTTCTTTAAAAAAAAAAAAAGAACAGGTTTATGATGGAAGGGAATGGATGGTGTGTTTTTCAATGTTGAATAAAAGGCTTTTGAACTGAAATATAACATTGCTTGGACATTTCATATTGTAACTGGAACAGAATAGAGAGATATGAAAACTTGATTCCTTTCCTTTCAGCTTAAGTCCTTAGTTATGAGAAGTGCCAGACGGAATCTGCTAACATTTTTTGCTATTTCTGCAGAGAATTTAGTTAAAAATCTGCGGATTTATGCAGAATGATTTTAGGAGTATCATAACTAAAAACTTAATATATGAAATAAAAAGTAATACCTTTATAACTTTTATTTATCGTTCACAATGTAAATCCATCTAGATCCACTTTATTAGGAAAAAAGCAAGTCTCTCATAAATTATATATACTAAAACAGTGGTTCCTAAAGTAGGGGTTGTGGGATGATGAGCAGGGGTTGCTTGGTGGTATCCAAAAATCAAATTCATTTCATTAAACTAGTATAATGAACCTACAGAAGAAAAAAAGATTATAATTACATTAAAAAACAAATATTTTTTGCGACCCCTGGGGTGACTACGTTATATTAAAGACACAGCAACAGCATCAGATGCAGCAGATTGATTTTATGGCATCAGTTTAAGCTTTCTGACACTTTTACGGCACTCAAATATATTAAAAATAAATTCAGGCCATACCTAAACATGGAGGATGGTCTCCAAATTGCATTCTCAAAAATTTTACAACGAACTTGGGCCTATTGGTATGTGTGCACCATTGTGTGCAAGGTTTATATATTTATAACCACTTTAGAGCATATTGAGGGTTGCGAGTCACTGGGATTGTTATTTTGGGGGGGGCGCGAGTTAAAAGGTTTGGGAACCCCTCTACTAAAAGACAGAAAATATTACTTTACAAACTGTACTGTTAATAAATCATATGAACATTTTCAAATTAGTCAATAATATTACTGAAATTAATTTAAAAACTGAATAAATGTAAACTTACACACATTTAAACAAGTAAATAAACTGAATCAGTATGGGCTGAAAATCTGCAGAAATCTGCGCACTCAGATTCCGTGTGGGCCTAGTTATGAGACAGAAATGAACTGCCAACTATTCCAGCATATGTTTTACACAGCAGATGCCCTTACAGCTGCAGCCCAGTATTGGGAAACACCCAAACACTCTCGTATTCATACACACTCGCCAATTTAGTTTATTCAATTCACCTATAGCGCATGTGTTTGGAAACCGGAGCACCCGGAGGAAACCCACGCCAACACAGGGAGAACATACAAACTCCACACAGAATCGCCAACTGGCCAAGCTGGAACTTGAACCAGCGACCTCCTTGCTGTGAGGTGACAGCGCTACCTACTATTTCACCGCCATTTCTAAATTCATCCATATATCAATGTACTAAAATGTATATAAATACATTTGATTAAGCACGCAAATGTAAAACAGTATTTGTCTCTCTTAAAGTATATAGTGTAACATTTTGTATGTAGCTGTAAATAATTATATGTATATGCTTAGTCCCTTTATTAATCCGGGGTCACCACAGCGGAATGAACCGCCAACTTATCCAGAACGTTTTTACGCAGCGAATGCCCTTCCAGCCGCAACACATCTCTGGGAAACATCCACACACACTACGGACAATTTAGCCTACCCAATTCACCTGGAATTCATGTGTTTGGACTGTGGGGGAAACCGGAGCACCTGGAGGAAACCCACACGAACGCTGGGAGAACATGCAAACTCCACACAGAAACGCCAACTGAGCCGAGGTTCGACTCAGCGACCTTCTTGCTGTAAGGCGACAGCACTACCTACTGTGCCACTGTGTCACCCTTTTAGTATTGTTATTAGATAATTATAACTAATCATATAATACTTAAATGGAGCACAATGTAGGTATGTTTTCATTTGTGATATTATTTCTAGACATACAGTTAAAATAAGAATTACTAGCCCCACTTTGAATTTTTTCTTTCTTTTTTTAAATATTTCCCAAACGATGTTTAACCGAGCAGGGAAAATGTCACAGTATGTCTGATAATATTTTTCTTCTGGAGAAAGTCTTGTTTGTTTTAATTCAGCTAGAATAAAAGCATTTTTTTTATTTTTTAAAATCAATTTTAAGTTCAAAATTATTATCCTCTTTAAGCTATATTTTTTTCGATAGTCTACAGAACAAACTCAATAACTTGCCTAACTACCCTAACTTAGTTAACCTAATTAACCTAGTTAAGTTTTTAAATGTCACTTTAAGCTGTATAAAAGTGTCTTGGAAAATATCTAGTCAAATATTATTTACTGTCATCATGGCAAAGATAAAACAAGTTAGTTATTAGAGATGAGTTATTAAAACTATTATGTTTAGAAATGTGTTGAATAAATCTCTCTGTTAAGCAGAAATTGGAGAAACCGACATACATGTATAACTCTATAATGAATCTTGAATCAAACTACTGAATCTACTTTTTGTCAAACTAAAGTCAGCTAAACTGCATAGTACATTTTTAAAGTTGAAATTAAGTTCTTACAACGCATTTGTAAACATTACAAATTATTAAATAACAAGCTGTGGGCAACTGTTAATTACCATATGTACTTTAAAGTGTACTGCTTAAAAGGCTGAGATCCATTATAAAACATATAGGCTACACAAAAGTAAAGGCTACTAAGATAATGATTAAGACATCATACTAAAAATATAAAACAACAGCAGAGTTCAGAACACAAATTATTATCTATTATCACTTTCAGAATGATTTCCCCAGATAATATGCAACTAAAGCATATAAACAAAGTGGTTTTGAGTTGCCTGCTTTGAAAATGCTGAAAATAATTTGTGTTTAATTGAAATTAATTTGTGGTTTTACTATTAATCCATTATTACACTGACTGTGCAGGCCCGTAGTCAGGTGGGGTTCTGGTGGTTCAGAAGACCCACTCCTCACTAATAAAGGTCCAGAATATTTCCCATACATGAGCTCATTTGTCCTATATTCCGACTGTTATGTCAATTATAAATAGCAAAAATAACCCATCATGAAAAGCTTTAAGACCAAGTAGACTCCTGGTGTAACTTTAGTTATTCAGTTATGGCCAATGCAATGATGACATAAGTGAAGTCATCTTTTGCTGCTGTATTGTTTTTTAATAACATTTAGAAAACATTTTACAAGTAATTTTTATTATAAATATTGGACCTTATTCTTGAAAGAAAACATGACCAATAAAAAGTGTGAAGCACTTTTACAAGAGAGGCTAGAAAAATTGTGAAGCTCTAAATTATTATTATTATCATTAATTAATAACTATTATATTAATTATATTATTTAATTATATTATTTAAATTTGTTATTATTCAAGTGGCCAAATTCTCACTGGGAATAGTTGAATGTGCTGGCCAGTTTGTTTTTTGCCTAAAAAATTACAGTAGACTAGGTTTTAATCTAAATTTTTTTTGTAACTATATAAGATTAGTTTGTATTTTAAAAATAAATAGTTGTATTCTAAATATTCAGGAAATAATTTTGGTACATCAAAAAGTGTGGTTATGACGACCATCCGACAAGCTAATTCAGCTAAAAATAGTGCCTAAAATGTCACCCAAATTCAGTATTTAAATTTCATAATTAAATAAAAAACGAGGCGAATAATTGCAAAAAAGTCCAACAAACAAAGAACTATGGGCCTGCTGTGAATGATCGCTAATTTCACTGTTTTAGATTAATTAAACGAGCAAGATTCATGCGCTAGTTGAACACAGAGGACACCTGCTGGTCACAATCGGGTAAGGCCAAAGGAAAAGCATAACAAAAGGAACAGATATTGTTTGTCAGTATGGAGGCAAATTTATTTATTGAGTTTGTGTGTGATCTGTTTCAGGTTTGCTGCTCGTTCAATAATGTATTTATACTTCTAGTTCTAGCTATCGTGCTTGGTGTGAAAGGGTCAAAGATACACAGAACTGCAGTTGTGTTCATTGATTTGAACGTAAACATTCCATTATTGTTATGACGTCAGAGAAAATCGAATGCAATGGAATTTTGACGGTGGGTTTTTGTAGCTTAGCTGTTGTGTACGCCTATTTGTCTCGACATTAAAGTTAATATTTATCGAAAAAAAACATTAAATAATCGACATTTATGTTGTAGTTAATATAAAAGATTCATTTTTTAATCAAACTTTGCTTCCTATTACGCTCCATCAACATGCTAAAGTCATCATTGTTGTGGCAAGAAAGGACAAGATGTGAAAACGGTAAGTTTAGAAATCCATAACCTTAAAAGTATATATTAATGAAGGAGAAAATTGCATTAAAGTTTGTAAAAATGCAAGTACTGACACTGGACCACTGTTTATTTTTTTGCATGAGTCTCTGCATCTACATGCTGCTGGTAAAGTCATTGCAGTGCCAAGAAAGGACAAAATGTGAAAATTGTAAGTGTAATATTCTATAACTTTAAAGTTATGTATTAATATAGAAGAAAATTGCATTAAAGTTTGTAAAAATAAGATTACTGACACTGTACCACCGTTTATTTCTTTGCATGAGTCTCTCCATCTTCATACTACTTTTAAAGTCATTGTGATGGCAAGAAGAGACAGCAACAAAACGGTAAGTTTAGTATTCCATGACCTTAAAGTTATGTATTAATAAGGGAAAAATTGCATTAAAGTTTGTAAAAACAAATACGATTACTGACAGTGGACCACCGTTTATTTCTTTGCATGAGTCTCTGCATCTACATGCTGCTGTTAAAGTCATTGTAGTAGGCCTACCAAGAAAAGACAAGATGTGAAAACGGTAAGTTTAGTATTCCATGACCTTAAAGTTATGTTTATAAATAAAGAAGAAAATTGCATTAAAGTTTGTAATACGATTACTGACAGTGGACCACTGTTTATTTCTTTGCATGAGTCTCTGCATTTACATGCTGCTGTTAAAATCAATGTAGCGGCAAGAAAGGACAAGATGTGAAAATGGTAAGTTTAGTATTCTATAACCTTAAAGTTATTTATTAATAAAGAAGAAAATTGCATTGAAGTTTGTAAAAATATGATTACTGACACTGGACCACTGTTTATTTCTTTGCATGAGTCTCTCCATCCTAATGCTACTGTTAAAGTCAATGTAGTGGCAAGAAGAGACAGCAATATGAGAAAACGGTAAGTTTAGTATTACGTAACCTTAAAGTTATGTATTAATAAGGGGGGAAATTGCATTAAAGTTTGTAATACGATTACTGACACTGGACCACCGTTTATTTCTTTGCATGAGTCTCTGCATCTACATGCTGCTGTTAAAGTCATTGTGATGGCAAGAGACGGCAATATGTGAAAATGGTAAGTTTAGTATTCCATAACCTTAAAGTTATGTATTAATAAAGGAGAAAATTGCAATAAAATTGTAAAAACAAATACGATTACTGACACTGAACCACTGTTTATTTCTTTGCATGAGTCTCTTCATCTTCATACTACTGTTAAAGTCATTGTGATGGTAAGAAGAGACAGCAACATGTGAAAACGGTAAATTTAGAAATCCATAACCTTAAAAGTATATATTAATGAAGGAGAAAATTGCATTAAAGTTTGTAAAAATGCAAGTACTGAAACTGGACCACTGTTTATTTTTTTGCATGAGTCTCTGCATCTACATGCTGCTGGTAAAGTCATTGCAATGCCAAGAAGGACAACATGTGAAAATGGTAAGTTTAGTATTCTATAACTTTTAAAATTATGTATTAATAAAGAAGAAAATTGCATTAAAGTTTGTAAAAATACGATTACTGACAGTGGACCACTGTTTATTTCTTTGCATGAGTCTCTCCATCTTCATGCTACTTTTAAAGTCATTGTGATGGCAAGAAGAGACAGCAACATGTGAAAACGGTAAGTTTAGTATTCCGTAACATTGAAGTTATGAATTAATAAGGGAAAGATTGCATTAAAGTTTGTAAAAACAAATACGATTACTGACAGTGGACCACCGTTTATTTCTTTGCATGAGTCTCTGCATCTACATGCTGCTGTTAAAGTCATTGTTAGTACCAAGAAAAGACAAGATGTGAAAACGGTAAGTTTAGTATTCCATAACCTTAAAGTTATGTATATTAATAAGGGGGAAATTGCAATAAAGTTTGTAATACGATTACTGACAGTGGACCACTGTTTATTTCTTTGCATGAGTCTCTATCTTCATGCTGCTGTTAAAGTCATTGTGATGGCAAGAAAGGACAAGATGTGAAAACGGTAAGTTTAGTATTTCATGACCTTAAAGTTATGTTTATAAATAAAGAAGAAAATTGCATTAAAGTTTGTAAAAATATGATTACTGACACTCAACCACTGTTTATTTCTTTGCATGAGTCTCTCCATCCTAATGCTACTGTTAAAGTCAATGTAGTGGCAAGAAGAGACAGCAATATGAGAAAACGGTAAGTTTAGTATTTCGTAACCTTAAAGTTATGTATTAATAAGGGGGGAAATTGCATTAAAGTTTGTAATACGATTACTGACACTGGACCACCGTTTATTTCTTTGCATGAGTCTCTGCATCTACATGCTGCTGTTAAAGTCATTGTGATGGCAAGAGACGGCAATATGTGAAAATGGTAAGTTTAGTATTCCATAACCTTAAAGTTATGTATTAATAAAGGCGAAAATTGCAATAAAATTGTAAAAACAAATACGATTACTGACACTGAACCACTGTTTATTTCTTTGCATGAGTCTCTTCATCTTCATACTACTGTTAAAGTCATTGTGATGGCAAGAAGAGACAGCAACATGTGAAAACGGTAAGTTTAGAAATCCATAACCTTAAAAGTATATATTAATGAAGGAGAAAATTGCATTAAAGTTTGTAAAAATGCAAGTACTGACTCTGGACCACTGTTTATTTTTTTGCATGAGTCTCTGCATCTACATGCTGCTGGTAAAGTCATTGCTGTACCAAGAAAGGACAAAATGTGAAAATTGTAAGTGTAGTATTCTATAACTTTAAAGTTATGTATTAATATAGAAGAAAATTGCATTAAAGTTTGTAAAAATAAGATTTCTGACACTGTACCACCGTTTATTTCTTTGCATGAGTCTCTCCATCTTCATACTACTTTTAAAGTCATTGTGATGGCAAGAAGAGACAGCAACAAAACGGTAAGTTTAGTATTCCATGACCTTAAAGTTTTGTATTAATAAGGGAAAAATTGCATTAAAGTTTGTAAAAACAAATATGATTACTGACAGTGGACCACCGTTTATTTCTTTGCATGAGTCTCTGCATCTACATGCTGCTGTTAAAGTCATTGTAGTAGGCCTACCAAGAAAAGACAAGATGTGAAAACGGTAAGTTTAGTATTCCATGACCTTAAAGTTATGTTTATAAATAAAGAAGAAAATTGCATTAAAGTTTGTTATACGATTACTGACAGTGGACCACTGTTTATTTCTTTGCATGAGTCTCTGCATTTACATGCTGCTGTTAAAATCAATGTAGTGGCAAGAAAGGACAAGATGTGAAAATGGTAAGTTTAGTATTCTATAACCTTAAAGTTATTTATTAATAAAGAAGAAAATTGCATTGAAGTTTGTAAAAATATGATTACTGACACTCAACCACTGTTTATTTCTTTGCATGAGTCTCTCCATCCTAATGCTACTGTTAAAGTCAATGTAGTGGCAAGAAGAGACAGCAATATAAGAAAACGGTAAGTTTAGTATTCCGTAACCTTAAAGTTATGTATTAATAAGGGGGGAAATTGCATTAAAGTTTGTAATACGATTATTGACACTGGACCACCGTTTATTTCTTTGCATGAGTCTCTGCATCTACATGCTGCTGTTAAAGTCATTGTGATGGCAAGAGACGGCAATATGTGAAAATGGTAAGTTTAGTATTCCATAACCTTAAAGTTATGTTTATAAATAAAGAAGAAAATTGCATTAAAGTTTGTAATAAAATTACTGACACTGGGCCACTGTTTATTTCTTTGCATGAGTCTCTGCATCTACATGCTGCTGTTAAAGTCAATGTTGTGGCAAGAAAGGACCAGATGTGAAAATGGTAAGTTTAGTATTCTATAACCTTAAAGTTATTTATTAATAAAGAAGAAAATTGCATTAAAGTTTGTAAAAATATGATTACTGACTCTGGACCACTGTTTATTTCTTTGCATGAGTCTCTCCATCCTAATGCTACTGTTAAAGTCAACGTAGTGGCAAGAAGAGACAGCAATATGAGAAAACGGTAAGTTTAGTATTCCATGACCTTAAAGTTATGTATTAATAAGGGGGGAAATTGCAATAAAATTGTAAAAACAAATACAATTACTGACACTGAACCACTGTTTATTTCTTTGCATGAGTCTCTTCATCTTCATACTACTGTTAAAGTCATTGTGATGGCAAGAAGAGACAGCAACATGTGAAAACGGTAAATTTAGAAATCCATAACCTTAAAAGTATATATTAATGAAGGAGAAAATTGCATTAAAGTTTGTAAAAATGCAAGTACTGACAGTGGACCACCGTTTATTTCTTTGCATGAGTCTCTGCATCTACATGCTGCTGTTAAAGTCATTGTAGTACCAAGAAAAGACAAGATGTAAAAACGATAAGTTTAGTATTCCAAAACCTTAAAGTTATGTTTATAAATAAAGAAGAAAATTGCATTAAAGTTTGTAATACGATTACTGACACTGGACCACTGTTTATTTCTTTGCATGAGTCTCTGCATCTACATGCTGCTGTTAAAATCAATGTTGTGGCAAGAAAGGACAAGATGTGAAAATGGTAAGTTTAGTATTCTATAACCTAAAAGTTATGTATTAATAAGGGGGGAAATTGCACTAAAGTTTGTTATATGATTACTGATACTGGACCACCGTTTACTTCTTTGCATGAGTCTCTGCATCTACATGCTGCTGTTAAAGTCATTGTAATGGCAAGAGACGGCAATATGTGAAAATGGTAAGTTTAGTATTCCATAACCTTAAAGTTATTTATTAATAAAAAAGAAAATTGCATTGAAGTTTGTAAAAATATGATTACTGACACTCAACCACTGTTTATTTCTTTGCATGAGTCTCTCCATCCTAATGCTACTGTTAAAGTCAATGTAGTGGCAAGAAGAGACAGCAATATGAGAAAACGGTAAGTTTAGTATTTCGTAACCTTAAAGTTATGTATTAATAAGGGGGGAAATTGCATTAAAGTTTGTAATACGATTACTGACACTGGACCACCGTTTATTTCTTTGCATGAGTCTCTGCATCTACATGCTGCTGTTAAAGTCATTGTGATGGCAAGAGATGGCAATATGTGAAAATGGTAAGTTTAGTATTCCATAACCTTAAAGTTATGTATTAATAAAGGAGAAAATTGCAATAAAATTGTAAAAACAAATACGATTACTGACACTGAACCACTGTTTATTTCTTTGCATGAGTCTCTTCATCTTCATGCTACTGTTAAAGTCATTGTGATGGCAAGAAGAGACAGCAACATGTGAAAACGGTAAGTTTAGAAATCCATAACCTTAAAAGTATATATTAATGAAGGAGAAAATTGCATTAAAGTTTGTAAAAATGCAAGTACTGAAACTGGACCACTGTTTATTTTTTTGCATGAGTCTCTGCATCTACATGCTGCTGGTAAAGTCATTGCTGTACCAAGAAAGGACAAAATGTGAAAATGGTAAGTTTAGTATTCTATAACTTTTAAAATGATGTATTAATAAAGAAGAAAATTGCATTAAAGTTTGTAAAAATACGATTACTGACAGTGGACCACTGTTTATTTCTTTGCATGAGTCTCTCCATCTTCATGCTACTTTTAAAGTCATTGTCATGGCAAGAAGAGACAGCAACATGTGAAAACGGTAAGTTTAGTATTCCTTAACATTGAAGTTATGAATTAATAAGGGAAAGATTGCATTAAAGTTTGTAAAAACAAATACGTTTACTGACAGTGGACCACCGTTTATTTCTTTGCATGAGTCTCTGCATCTACATGCTGCTGTTAAAGTCATTGTTAGTACCAAGAAAAGACAAGATGTGAAAACGGTAAGTTTAGTATTCCATAACCTTAAAGTTATGTATATTAATAAGGGGGAAATTGCAATAAAGTTTGTAATACGATTACTGACAGTGGACCACTGTTTATTTCTTTGCATGAGTGTCTATCTTCATGCTGCTGTTAAAGTCATTGTGATGGCAAGAAAGGACAAGATGTGAAAACGGTAAGTTTAGAAATCCATAACCTTAAAAGTATATATTAATGAAGGAGAAAATTGCATTAAAGTTTGTAAAAATGCAAGTACTGACTCTGGACCACTGTTTGTTTTTTTGCATGAGTCTCTGCATCTACATGCTGCTGGTAAAGTCATTGCAATGCCAAGAAGGACAACATGTGAAAATGGTAAGTTTAGTATTCTATAACTTTTAAGTTATGTTTTAATAAAGAAGAAAATTGCACTAAAGTTTGTAAAAATACGATTACTGACAGTGGACCACCGTTTATTTCTTTGCATGAGTCTCTCCATCTTCATGCTACTGTTAAAGTCATTGTGATGGCAAGAAAGGACAAGATGTGAAAACGGTAAGTTTAGTATTTCATGACCTTAAAGTTATGTTTATAAATAAAGAAGAAAATTGCATTAAAGTTTGTAATACGATTACTGACACTGGACCACCGTTTATTTCTTTGCATGAGTCTCTGCATCTACATGCTGCTGTTAAAGTCAATGTGATGGCAAGAGACGGCAATATGTGAAAATGGTAAGTTTAGTATTCCATAACCTTAAAGTTATGTATTAATAAAGAAGAAAATTGCATTAAAAATGTAAAAACAAATACGATTACTGACAGTGGACCACCATTTATTTCTTTGCATGAGTCTCTGCATCTACATGCTACAGTTAAAGTCATTGCAGTGACAAGAAAAGAAAAGATGTGACAACGGTAAGTTTAGTGTTCCATAACCTCAAAGATATGTATATTAATAAGGGGAACATTGCATTAAAGTTTGTAATACGATTACTGACACTGGACCACCGTTTATTTCTTTGCATGAGTCACTCCATCTACATGCTGCTGTTAAAGTCATTGTAGTGGCAAGAAGAGACAGCAATATGTGAAAACGGTAAGTTTAGTATTCCATAACCTTAAAGTTATGTCTTAGTAGGAGAGAAAATTGCATTAGAAATTGTAAAAACAAATATGATTAGACACTGAACCACCATTTATTTCTTCGCATGAGTCTCTCCATCTTCATGCTACTGTTAAAGTCTTTGCAGTGGCAAGAAAGGACAAGATGTGAAAACGGTAAGTTTAGTATTCCATGACCATAAAGTTATTCATTAATAAGGGAGAAAATTGCCTTAAAATTTGTAAAAATATGTTAACTGACACTGAACCATTGTTTATTTCTTTGCATGAGTCTCTCCATCCTAATGCTACTGTTAAAGTCATTGTCGTGGAAAGAAGAAACAGAAATATTTGAAAACGGTAAGTTTAGTATTCCATAACCTTAAAGTTGTGTAATAAGAGGGAAAATTGCATTAAAGCTTGTAATACAATTACTGACACTGGACCACCGTTTATTTCTTTGCATAAATCTCTGCATCTACATGCTGCTGTTAAAGTCATTTTAGTGGCAAGAAAAGACAAGATGTGAAAACGGTAAGTTTAGTATTTCGTAACCTTAAAGTTATGTATCAATAAAGGAGAAATTTGCAATAAAGTTTTTAAAATTATGATAACCGACACCGGACCACATAATAAATGCCGTTTATAATCCACCTTAGGTGCTAAAGCTGGAAGCTCCTGTTCAGAGGCAGGTCACATGCTGGACGCACCAATCAGTGGCCTCCTTACAGGACACACTTGATGATGTAACAGACCAGACAGAATACCAGAGGTGCTGGAAAACAAGGACAGTTTATTAGGTATAGAACACTTTCTGTGCTCGCTTTAAGGCTCCTGATAACAGCAGGACTGGAGAACCTCAGGGGTGTATTCTGAGCCCCCTGCTGTACTCTCTGTACACATATGACTGTGTGGCTACTACCAGCTCCACCACCATCAAATTTGCGGTGTGATCTCTGACAACAATGAGATGGCCTACCTGGAGGAGACTGGAAATCTGGAGGATAATGCCAGATAAATATCAGTAAGACCAAAGGCTGATTTATACTTTTGCGTCAAAAGCACACGTATGCTCCGGCACAGCCTACGCGTTATCGCATACCCTCTTTGTGGTCGACGCTGACACATACCTCTCAAAAATGTAACTGCACATCGCAACGATGCGTAGCACAAGCTCTAATTGGTTTACTTGGTAATGCTGATGAGTAAGGGCGGGGGCGAGAGCCGCACAAACCCGTTGGAGCAAGTGTTTACAAGTGTAGAACCCGTAAAGGAGCTCCAGATGGAAAGTTGTGTTTCATGTTTACCTTATAATTAAAGTTGTTGCATGTCTGCCGGTTTCCACCTCAGAATGAGTGAGTTTTAGCAACCTGAACATTAAGGTAGCATACAGAAAAAAGCTAAACACCAGGGCGGAAACTCAACACAGAGGAACATAAAAACCTAATGCCACTAGCGTTTCTGAAGTGTTAAAGCAACACAAATAGCCCGCAGAAGTATAAATGTATGGAAATGTGCAAGGCAGGCGCCGTGGATCATGCCGATCACTCAAAGCAGAAATATAAACCAGCTTTAAGGAGGTGAGAGTGGACTTCAGTAGGAAGCAGGAAAGGAATTACTACACCCCCCGTCATCTACAAAAGCCCAGTGGAGAGAGTTAACAGCTTCTATAACCTCAGTGTTCACATCACATTATTATGTCATGGTCCTGTCACATCAACACAGTGGTGAACAAGGCCTGGCATCATCTCTACCATCTTAAGACACTTGAGAAACTTCACACTGCCCCTTAGGGTGCTTAGGAACTTTTACTCCTGCACCATAGAGAGCATGCTGATGGGAAACATCACAACCTGGTTTGGAAGAGCACCATGTAGGACAGACAAGCGCATACAGAGAGTGGTGTGGTCAGCTAAGTGCACCATTTTCTGGCACTGAGCTCCCTGATCTGCACTCAATCTACAGCAATTTTATCTCTGTTGCGATCAGAAAAATGCTTTCCTGTGGAGACTGGGGAGAAGCTTCTTCCCTGGGGTAATACAATTTCTCAATCATTAAAACACTCAAGACTGAAATACATTTTTGCACATTTAGCAACACACTGGACATTTACATTGAAATTGTCGAATAGTATCTCTGCCTCGCAGGATCCAATTTGTTTTTCATATCTCAGCAAACAGCCACTCTGAGCCAGGATGATGTAATTGGCCATCATGATGCTGGATTAGCAGATGAGTAACTGAATGCTTTGGGTCTAGGACAACAGGTAGGAGAATGGCATCTGCAAGGTCGGCAAATTTCCAAATATCCACTCTAATCAAGCCACTTGAAGGAACCATCTCTGGGGCAAGGGCAACTAAGTGGCTGCTAGATTTGACTGACTTCCCTGATTCTAACAGGTGTTAATCTTCTGTTAGACATCCAGTTGTTCTAGCCAGGTAGGTAAATCTCATTTCTTGAGGTGACTGCCAGAAGTCACCAAGTTAATTACTGCAGAGAAGGTAGACTTCCGTAACTGAATCTGCACTAGGTGCAGGAGGAGGAAAGACTGGCCATTTTTCAGGGTCACAGAGAGGGAAAGATTGTCCCTGTGACCAACAGTTTGAGGTTGCAAGGTAGGAAGGAGATCTCTCTTTTGTAAGGTCATCAGTAGATTGTTGTGTTTTCTACAGAACAAAAATAATGCCAGGGGCACTGGTCGGTAAACTCTCGTATCTTAGTGATCATGTTGCCCACAAATACTTTGTACTGACATGATTTGGATTTCAACCACTCAAGGAAAATAGCAGATTTGATCCACAACACAGTATACTAAAATGGACAATGTTATCTTGCACTGAACCAATTTCACCAGTTGATTCACAACCAAGCTCCCACAGATTTCCAATCTTATAATGTAATGTATTCTCCTGGTAGTAATATGGGAATGAGCGATAAGAAAAGAGATAGATCTGACCTGCTGAGTTAACAGTACATAGGTAAACTACTGCTCTGTAGGCTTGCTCAGAGGCATCTGAAAAGATGTGAATTCCATGATTCCCATTATCCTTAACATAGGACGAACATAAGAGGGAGGAAAGAGACCCCAGAAAGGCAACTTAGTTCCTTTCCCACTCTCTTCAGGATTGAAGGAGGTCAGGATCATTGCATTCTCACTGCCTGTTCCACAGGTGTTTAACAATTTTCTTTGTTTTTTGTGTATAGAAGGAGCCGTCCCAGAGGGTTGTATTGGGAAGCAAGGATCCTATGAGTGTTCCTTAGATTATATGTCCGATAGGTGACCGGTCTATGTCTGTAGGACAAGGTATCAGATTGCCCATCCCAACTCAGACCCAGTGTTGATTCAGGGATGTCAGACTTATCCTATGTCAACCACAACTTCATACTAGTTGCCCAAGCCTCAGATGACTCCACACTGCAAGGTCATTACTGGCCCATTGTCTAATCTCAAAGCAAGCACCAGAAAGGATAGCAGATGATCAATTAAGCTCTGGGCCGCCTCAATCGTAGGCAGGCTCGAAGACAATTGTCTAAGTAAAAGCAGGTTTCCAGAAAAAAACGGATGCTCTTCTCTGTCAAGGGGTGCTGATGCATATGGAGTTGGAGTGCATTGATAGCACAACACAAACTGGAGGTTGTTCCAAAGGGTAAGACTAACCACTCCAAAGTCTGCGGTGCCTCACCTGTCATAAGGTCTCACATTAGGAAATGGAGCAGGGGACAGTGCTTGGGCAGAAGGTGAACCTAGTGGAACATGGCCTTATTATCTCTGCTCACATCCATGGGATGTTCTCTGAAATGTTAGAAGACCCCTTAACCAACGCATCTAACTCACCACCAGGTGGTGATCATTTGACAGCTCTGCCCCTCAATCGGAGATCAGATGAAATGTGCACAAAGTTTATCATCAACCTAGGGTGTCCTGGTGCAATGTGCACCTTATACTGAAACATGTTATTAAAAACAGTGACTAACACAAAAAAAAAAATCACAAAAAGAACACAACTCAGATTCAGATTGGGGAAGCAATTTCTCTCAATCATCCAGGTTTTCAAGTTTTACTCTTTTTCTCCACATAGTCGATAAAGTCCTCCAGCACCTACTAGCACCCCTTTCAGGGACTTCAAAAATGTTAAGTACTCTTTACTGCTGTTTGGCTTATAAGCGCAAACTAAAGTGAGAGACCTTTTCCAGCCTTTAGGCACAGGGAGGTGACTCTCTTATTCACCAGGAAAACTCCAACACAAAACAGCTGGGGAACTATAAGCAAGCCCACACCAGTCTGTAACCTTTAGAGTAGGACACAGTACAGCCCTTTTCAAGAAGTTCCAGAGCCTTTGCATGGAGGTAAGATTGACTATATCTAGTTGGTATCGATGAGTCTCCCACACAAGCTCAGGCTCCATCCCTCTCAGTGTCTCAAAACTTTTCGTGAAATTTTAAAAATTCCATGTCCCAAAAAACTGTTTCTGTTTCCAAAGTTTGAGTCACTGTGGCACTGGACTTTGACCATTGCCCAGTGCACTAGAGCCCTATGGTTCCTCCTGCAGGTTGTTGATCTACAAGGGTGTGGTCCTACATTGCTCCTTTGGGTAAGCCTAACCAGGTTTTCTTTCCTCACGGGAGAAGCTCAACAAGCATTTTAATCCATACAAGCCCAACAATATGATGATTATGAGATGGTGAAGAAGGAGAAATTAGCCCATATGGAACTTTCACCTCTGGTCCATATTGAACTCTCACCTCAGTGGTCCTGCAGTGAAAATACCCATATTAGAGTACAGGCCACCCAGCTCATACGCCTCACACACCTGTGGCCGAAGTCCCACCGCTACCCAGGTCACTGAAAAAGTGGTGATCTGCTGTGAGCTCATTCTTGCCAGATCAGGGGGCCTGTAAGCATGAGAAACTTTGTGTCCATTTCTGAATTGGTGACAGCAATAGAGATTGGCAGAGCCATCATTTGCCCGTGACCTGGAGAGAGAGCTGGCCCTTATTGTTGGAGGGAGGCCACTGGAGGGTACGTCCTGCCTGGTGAGTGGACCGGCAGTCCCCAGCGCCAAGGATGAATCAATGCCCACCAAACCACCTTCTCTAAATGCCCGGGCTTGGCTAACCAGCTACATTGTCAATGATCCAGAGCCTCACTGAGCTCTCACTCGAACCATTCAGGTGAAAAGACAATTAGTGATGACAGTGCTGGATTCATGAAGCTGCATCACTCTGGTTCAGCCAAGATAGTGAGACCTTGAGTTGATAGCAAAGCCACCTATAATGTGGATTCATGGATACTCACCAAGCACCAGCTTGCTGTTTCATCATCTCTGCACTGCCTGCGGAGCCCTTGCTCCTTTCAAGTAGGCGTGGTAAAAAACTTTTCTGTCCATGTTCTATTTGGAAAAGACTGGCCAGGCTTTGATTGACTTCTCGCAAACACAATGCAGCCAGTTACCAGAGCTACACCACTCCATTGGCAGTGAGCTCAAGAACCTTAGCTCTTTTGGTTGAGAGCAGCATTACTGCACCTACTACAAACAGGCAAGATACACCACCATCACCACACATGCTCACCGCTTTTTCTCAGCTCTCTGAGTCTGAGGTGACCAAACTCATGCTATCTAGCCATGCAACCACCTGTCCGCTTGATCCCATTCCCACTCTTCTATTGCAAGCCATTTCTCCTGCAGTCATACCAACACTGACTCACATAATCAACACATCTCTTGACTCTGGTGTATTCCCCACTTCATTTAAACATGCTAGGATAACCCCACTGCTAAAGAAACCCAACCTCGATCAAACGCTACTTGAAAACTACAGACCAGTGTCCCTGCTTCCATTTATGGCTAAGATTCTGGAAAAAGTCGTGTTCAATCAAGTCCTAGACTTTCCCACTCAAAACAACCTCATGGACAACAAGCAATCTGGCTTTAAGAAAGGCCACTCAACTGAGAGTGCCCTGCTCTCGGTCGTGGAGGATCTCAGACTGGCTAAAGCAGACTCTAAATCATCAATCCTCATCTTGCTGGATTTGTCAGCTGCTTTTGACACTGTAAACCACCAGATCCTGCTATCTACGCTTGAGTCACTGGGTGTTGCAGGCACGGTTATTCAGTGGTTCGGATCTTACCTCTCTAACAGGTCATTCAGGGTGTCTTGGAGAGGAGAGGTGTCCAACCTACAGCATCTAAACACTGGGGTACCACAGGGCTCTGTTATTGGACCACTTCTTTCTCCATCTACACAACATCGTTGGGATCAGTCATCCAGAAACATGGATTCTCCTACCACTGCTATGCTGATGATACCCAGCTATTCCTCTCTTTTCACCCTGATGATCCCTCGGTTCTGGCTCGCATCTCAGCCTGCCTGTCAGACATTTCACACTGGATGAAAGATCATCTTCAGCTTAACCTCACGAAAACGGGAATGCTAGAAGTTTCTACCAACCTGACTCCACATCACAACTTTTCAATCCAGATCGACGGGGCAACCATTACTGCATCCAAAATGGTGAAAAGCCTTGTAGTACTGATTGATGACCAACTAAACTTCTCTGACCACATCTCTAGAACTGCTCGATCATGCAGATTCGCACTCTACAACATCAGAAACATCCAACCCTTCCTATCTGAACATGCAGCTCAACTCCTTGTTCAAGCTCCTGTTCTTTCCAGACTGGACTATTGCAACTCTCCTAGCCGGGCTCCCAGCTAACTTTAACAAACCTCATCAGATGCTTCGGAATGCAGCAGCATGAGTGGTCTTTAACTAACCTAAAAGAGCACATGTCACTCCGCTACTCATCCATTTGCACTGGCTGCCAGTTGCTGCTCACATCAAATTCAAAGCACTGATGTTTGCTTACAAAGCGATTTCTGGCTGCGCCCCTTCTTATCTGCTCTCACTTCTGCAGATTTATAGGCCCTCCAGAAACTTGCGTTCTGTGAATGAACGTCGCCTCGTGGTTCCATCCCAAAGAGGGAAGAAAAAGCTTTCCCGAACGCTCGCACTCAATCTGCCCAGTTGGTGGAATGAACTCCCTAACTGCATCAGAACGGTAGAGTCACTCGCTGTCTTCAAAAAGCGACTAAAAACTCAACTATTTAGTCTCCACTTTATAATGTATGCAACTACCTCTCTGACTCCTCAACTAACTACAAAAAAAAAAAATTAGTAATGCTTTCCTTCTTAGACTTTACACACCTGAAACTTGCCTACAGCACTTATTCATTGTTGCTCTTATAGTTGTGTAAATTGCTTCCTTGTCCTCATTTGTAAGTCACTTTGGATAAAAGCGTCTGCTAAATGACTAAATGTAAATGTAAATGAATACAACCACTTAAAGAACTGCTGGTCTCATGTCCAGGTAATGGAGGGAGCGGTCTGGCTACCAGCACCTTACCTCCTCCCATAATTTATAGTAAAAATTGTCTGCTGTACTGTGTTGCCCAAGCGCAAGGGGATGAAAACCACCTTCTCAAGGTAAAGCAGTTACATTTCTCTGTTTATCACTTATAGACGGACAGTCTTAGTGGAGTCTTTTAACCAGATTCTAAAGAAGATGCTAAGTGTCATCTGGGGTTAGCCCAGATGCCCAAGTGTCATCTAGGGTTAAGTACCTGGGTTTCTGGATTGGAAGGAGTCTGATCCATTTTTAAGTGTCCTAACTTGAGACTGTTGCTGCACAATGGGATGTTTCTTATTACAACTGTTAGAAATGTCAAAATGAAAGCAAACATTAAAAAGGGTTTTGCATTTTATCAGTTGTATAACTTACTTTTATTAATAATAATGAATATAATAAATTATATTATTAATTATAGTGTAGACTACTGTGCAGTGTCCAACAAATATTTTTATTAGGTTACTCTAATATTAGACCTAGTCCCTAACTGAAAAACGAATGTGAAAATGACAGGCAGTTGCGTCTCTGCTAAAATTTATTTAACGACAAGTTTCTTTTGCATTTTTTCCCTTTAGATATCAAGGGAGTTGTATATAAAGAATTAGTTACCTAAAACATTAAATAAATGTTCAGTTCTTTCCCATGCGGTTTTAAAGGCTACTGGCACACCCTGACTTGATGCAGGGACCAAATCTCTGCACTATTGCTTTAATTTTACAATTTTCATAATTTCATTGCATTTTCATATTGTAAAATATCTTCTTATATATATATATATATATATATATATATATATATATATATATATATATATATATATATATATCTTCTTATATATACTAAAAGTACTTGGAATGACAGGAGTGTTAGTAATTAAAGACAAAAAGAACCTTCACTTTTGAGTGAACTTCTGCCACAGATTATTTTAGTGTGATTGACAACAACACTTAATGCAGAACTTAATGCTTTCACCTAAGCAGATTAAAAGGAAGAGCTTGAACTCCACTATGAGAAAGTCTCTACATCTTGTGTGCGTATTTTCATTCTCCCTTGCGACATATATGAGGAAACTGATACTGGTCCACTGTTGATTAATGTTAAACTTCTATACTTCTGCTATGTTAACCCTATTGTCTTAACCAAATATATTTATCCACAATTATCAAAAAATCTATGTAATCTGTATCACAAAACTATGGTTCCCAGCTTTCTTCAGAATATCTTCTTTTGTATTTAACAGAATTTAAAAAAAACCTAGAACAGTTAAATTGATCATAAAACTTTCATGTTTGGGTGAACTATACCTTTAACACAGAACTAAGATGATTTTTTATTTCAAAAACTTTTTTTTTGCTTACTTTACTCTCACAAGCAAATTCTTAATGTAAAAATGTTTAATATTTAACCAGGCAGATTTGTATTGGTCAGTCTCTATGCCAACTGACTACTCCAGTCACATTAACCTCTACATGCAACAACTTGTAAGCGTTTCACATGAAATATTAAGGACAAAAACTGAGCAAAAAAAGCACAGAGAAGAACTTTAATCCTTTTATATGCAGACAAAATGCCAAACAAGGCACAAGAGGTGAGTAAACTCTGTTTTTTGTTTGTTTTTTTTCCATGAAATGTTCCCATGTCTATGAATGCTCCTCTTTGTCCTTTAGGATGCAGTGATCAATATGAAATCTGTGCAGGAGATTGCTAAGCAGTTGGGCTTTGAGTGGAATGTGCTAGCATTTGAACTGGGATTCACCAGAAATGAAGTCAGACAGTTTAATGCCACATCCAAAGAAAAGAGAGTTCAGGCTCAGAGAATGCTGGAATCATGGTATTTAATACTCAAATCTAGCTTTTAATAATTATTACCAGCTAATTAGTAGTTATTTTACACACCATTGAGAGCTGAGGGTCATTTTGGTGGCTTACCTTTAGTGACTTCTGCTTTTGATTGATAGGTATGAGCGTTCCTGGGACAAACCAAACAAAACTAAGCTGCTGCAGGACGGTCTGGAGCGAGCAGGACGCCGTGACCTGGCTGAGAGGCTGCGCTGTCTGCACTGGGGACACCAGAAGCTCAGCCGTAGAGTCGAACTGCCCTCTGCCTTCCCCTTCATTATTACCGTTCATAAGACAATTGACAACAAAGATGCCCTGAGCAAGATTAATGTGCTTAATCGCAGTTATAACTAAGAACATTTATTGAAACAAAGAAAATAATGTGAGATAAAAGTCTAAAACAAAAAAGATAATTCAGGATGTCTCTCTTCTGCTTGAGGTACTTTTGGAAAACAAATAAATGAAAAATTATAAGTTAGTTTTAAAGTTTTGGATGATCCCAAACTTGTCAATGTGGCCAAAGACTATTGGAAAATATTCTAAAGAATACAGATGTTTTAGATGTTCTGGCAAAAGTCTTGTCGCCTTTTAGGAGCAACATATAATACCTTGACTTCTAGTTGATCATTTGCTATCAGAAGTGGCTAATATGAAAGGCACAGGCCTCTTACGCTTATTTTACCAAAACAAAATATGATCATGCCTTGATTTTTAATTATTTAAATAGCACAGTAAGGTCTGACTTTACTTAGAAAAAAAGGACTTGTTAACAGAAATAATGTACAGTATAGAATATAGTCATGGTGCAGTGGAAAAATAATATAGTGAATATAGTAAATTCATATAGTGTATTGTCCCATGAGCTTGCCCTCTCCTGTGATTTGTAATGTAATGGGCAGCACAAATGTCTTAATATCTCAGGCTGTTGATGTTGCATCCACTCGGCAGATCTCTTGCACGCCCCCATACTGAATGTAACCTTAAACCATGATTTTTTTTCTTAACCAAACTTGACTGATTTCTGTAAGAATCTTGGGTCCATGCGGGTTTCATTAGGCCTTCTGCAATATTTGTGATGATTGGGATGCAGTTCAACAGATGATTCATCAAAAAAAAAAAAAAAAAATCTACCTTCTGCCACTTTTCCAAATTATCAACTAGAATTAAGTTATAATTTGTTGCTCTTACAACTGGCATTGAGGATAAGACTTTTGTCAGGTAGTGTGTGTATATATATATAATTAGTTGACCTTACTGTAGGAGGGTTTTTTGTATGCTAAAATTGTATGACATGTATTTAAATGTTTGTATTTTTACATTTGTAACAGTAAAGTTGCAATTTAGCATGTGTGGAAATATTAATTTTAATTGTTTGAACTTTATTCTGTGTGTTTTAATTTGATTTTAAAGAATTGGCATTACGTTCATGTTGCATTTACTTGTGTGGTTGTTTCATGAATAAACAGTTCTTAAAAATGTCTTGTTTGTGTTATTCTCAGTTTATACATTAAGGCAAAACTGTCATGCTGCTTTATTAACCAAGAGCACATGGGGGAATATTTAATACGTATATTTTTATTGGAATAATTCAAAAAACAAAATGTTTACAGGCTTAATAATAACATGATTTAAGCAGAAAAAAAAATTATATCCTCTGGAAAAAATGTATATATTTGCTATTTATTTAAACAGATTTATAGGCTTTACTCCAAATGGAAGTGTACAGATCCATTCCCTACGAAGGACAATGAGCCCTTGAAGTGAGTTCTCGTACAGATCAATGGAATAAAAATTGAAGGTTTCCTTTCAATAACTGACTTCTGAAAGGGCCTTTTATGAAGAGATTCAGGTGTTTACTCATCTTTGAAATGTCCAATAAATGGTGTCCAACAGCACAAATTTGGAATTTGTATGTGTTGCCTTTTTCAGCTGTTTAATTTGGGATTATACAAAAAAAACATAACATTGTAATATTGAAACAGACAACATGAAATAATTATTATACATGTAATACACATCTGACAGAAGTATAATATAAGAATAAAATATTAAGAAATAACTCATTAAATTATTCACACTGAGGGTGAAATGTTAACTAACTGCTAACCTCAAATCAACATGTTAGATAAAATCAACTTGCTTTGTTGTGCTGTGATTGATTGGCCTGTGTGAGTATTTTATATGGATCTATTACCTTGACTTTTGATTTTTAATGGTTAATTATGCTCAGTGTGAAAGGGATTTTTCTGATTTTCATGCAGCTTTATTATTATTATTATTATTATTTTTATGTTAATATATAAAATGTGCCACATTTAGGTATTTTCTATAGTTTAAGCCTTCACATGTATTACCCTTAACTTGAACCATATGCATTGCTTTGTATTGTGTGTTACCCATTCCAAATTACCAGAACATTTTCACAACAGTTTCAATGATGAGCCATAGCAAACATAAAACCCGGGATAGAGAGGCTGAGTGAATGTAGTCTGGACTGTATGGATGAGTCTCATGGGTTCAGAGACGCTGTAAAAAGACAGTATTCCTGCAGTGTAATCAACATACACTCCTATTCTAGAGGAGCTGTATACTACAGGAAGGTGAGTCTGTTTGTTATTGTGTATGAATGAGAATCTCGAGCCCATGCAGTACAAACTCCAGGACTGATCATTGTGTCCAAACAAACAATTCTTACTCCCTCCTTTCCTGCTAATATTCTTATATGACACTGATACATACACACCATAAGGCCCACTCCACTCAATCTCCCAGTAACAGCGTCCATACACAATCTCTTTACACATCACCTGACTATTAAACTCATCAAATCTGTCTGGATGATCAGGATATAGTTCAGGATATCCCTGTCTTGACTGTCTTTCAGTAATCATTCTGTTCCTCTCAGACAGACAAAGCCATCCATTCATTGTGTTTTGATCGAGAGTAAGCTGATGCGAATCTAAAGGGGAAAAAAAAGCACTGTTAAAAGCAAGTTAAAATGTTAAATGGAACTGCAATGGGTTCAATTTAGTTTTCAGATATCCTGTCAATCATACTCTAAAGTAACCATTAAACAGTTCTTTATTTCCATTCACTTTTCCAAATGAGCCTACTAACTTACATTTTAAGAAGCTGTTTCTGGGAACAGTGTTAGGTATCGTAACTGTGGAAATCAAAGTACATTAAAAAGTGTAAGTCCAGAGTAAACATTCATTCTTAAGACATTCTATGATGATAATAGATAATGGAGGACTTGTTTCTGAGAATGTCAGTCACCTCTGCTAGTTATCTTTGTGATCTCCTCTTTGGAGAATTTCTCCATTTTGTCTCTTAGCTTTCGGACAGATTCTCTTATGCCATTTAAGACAGAATTTAAGGGAGTGTAGAGTATGTCAATTTCAAGGGGTGCTGATGAGACAGACTGGAATTTCTACAGAAAAAGAAAGAATGAAATATTCATAATTTTACTTCAACCAATCAACATTTAGATTTACACAGCTCTTGCTAACTTTTAGCTAAAACTGTTAAATTACTTATAAAACTGGTAAATATATACTTATATATTAAATATGACATGGTATAGGGGATATGGCAGGTTAGGGTAATTAGTCAGGTTATTGTATAACGATGGTTTGTTCTGTAGACTATTGGAAAAAAAAAAAAGCTTAAAGGGGCTAATAATTTTGACCTTAAAATGGCTTTTAAAAAATTTAAAACTGCTTTTATTCTAGCTGAATTAAAACAAATAAGACTTTCTCCAGAATAAAAAAATATTATTACACATACTGTGAAAATTCTCTTGCTGTTAAAGTCATTTGGGAAATATTCAAAAAAAGAAAACTTAGGAAAAAAAAAAAAAAAAAAAAAACATTCCAAGAATTTTACTCTATCAGTATTAAGATTATGTTTTTGGTACTCATTACTTTCCCTTCGGAACAAGAATTGATTGCAGACCTTAGTTATTACTTGCTCACACATTATTAGTGTGCCTCTGTGGAGGCTACTTTTATGATTAACAAATTCAGAGTATCAGATTAATAATATTCTTTTATTGTATTCACTATTGCCCATTTACCCCATCATAAAACAGAAGAACTATCGGCGAAGAACCACTAACTGCATAAATTATCACAATGCAAACAACCATACTTTTTCATATGGAATAATTGTATTTGCTGCTATCTGTATTGTGAAATTACATACAGTTGTAGTCAGAATTATTAGCTCCCTTTGAATTTTTGTTTTCTTTAAAAAATATTTCCCAAATGATGTTTAACAGAGCAAGGAAATTTTCACAGTATGTCTGATAATATTTTTCTCTTCTGGAGAAAGTCTTATTTGTTTTATTTTGGCTAGAATAAAATAATTAAATTTAATTAAAAATGTAATTTTTCAAACACCATTTAAAAGGACAAAATCATTAGCCCCTTTCAGCTAGAATTTTTTTCGATAGCCTACAGAACAAACCATCGTTATACAATAACTTGTCTAATTACTCTAACTTGCCTAGTTATTCTAATTACCCTTACCTGCCTAGTTGATCTAATTAACGTAGTTAAGCCTTTAAATGTCACTTTAATCTGTATAGAAGTATCTTGAAAAATATTTAGTAAAATATTATTTACTGTCATCATGGCAAAAATAAAATAAATCAGTTATTAGAAATGAGTTATTAAAATTTGAACAGGGTACATCCATGTCTTAAAATAATCTTTTGAATACATTAATTGTAACTTTTCATTTTTGGAAATATTTTGAAATAAGAAAGTGTTTCCACCAAAAAAAAAAAAAAAAAGGAACAATATCCTGAGCTTTCTAACATTGCCTCATCTAAAAACAAAACGCACCTGTTTTTGACTGAATAAATTTGCTTAGCATCAAATTTAAAGACAATATGAGGAAAATTACAACAGGATTATAATCAGTTATGAGAAATTGAAAATCATTAAGTCAAAAACTGGTAAATATATGAGAAACTGGAGGACAATTTACACAATATAAAATTAGACTTGTGTATATATTTATATTTATATATATATATAGTTGAAGTCAGAATTATTAGCCCCCTTTGATTTTTTTTTCTTCTTTTTTAAATATTTTACCAATGATGTTTAACAAAGCAAGGACATTTTCACACTATGTCTGATAATATTTTTTCTTCTGAAGAAAGTCTTATTTATTTTATTTCGGCTAGAATAAAAACAGTTTTGAATATTTTATGAACCATTTTTAGGACAAAATTATTAGCCCCTTTAAGCTATATTTTTTCTTGAGAATCTACAGAACAAACCACTGTTATACAATACCTTGCCTAATTCCCCTAACCTGCCTAGTTAACTTAATTAACCTTGTTAAACCTTTAAATGTCACTTTAAGCTGTATAGAAGTGTCTTGAAAAATATCTAGTAAAATATTATTTACAGACATCATGGTAAAGATAAAATAAATTGGTTATTAGAAATGAGTTATTAAAATTATTAAGTTTAGAAATGTATTAAAAAAATCTTCTCTCGGTTACACAGAAATTGGGGAAAAAATAAACAAGCGGTCTAATAATTTAGCGGGGCTAATAATTCTGACTTCAACTGTATGTATGTATGTATATATATATATATATATATATATATATATATATATATATATATATATATATATATATATATATATATATATATCTTTTTTTTTTTTTTTTTGACACTAGTTAAACTGAATAGAATGGGTCTGACAAATAATAATGTTTGTTAGAAATGCCAGAAAGACATGTATTCATTGATTCTGGGACTGTCCACTTGTTCAGCCTTTTTAGAGCCACATACTAAATGCTATAAGCAAATGGCTTAGAACATTGTAGATCGTTGTAATAAGTGATGGTGAGAGTAAAATAAACGACATATTATAGGCTGTACAAATTACATAATAATAATAAAGGCGGCGTTTCTGTGTGTATCCTGGCTTGGGAAGACCTGCGGTCTTACATAATGTCTTTTCTTTCTTTCATTCATTCATTCATTCATTCATTCATTCATTTTTTTGTTGGCTTAGTCCCTTTATTAATCTTGGGTCACCACAGCAGTATGAACCGCCAACTTATCCAGCATGTTTTTACGCAGTGGATGCGCTTCCAGCCGCAACCCATCTCTGGTAAACATCCACACACACTCATTCAATCACACTTATACACTATGGACAATTTAGCCTACCCAATTCACCTGTACCGCATGTCTTTGGACTGTGGGGGAAACCGAGCACCCGGAAGAAACCCACGCGAACGCAAGGAGAACATGCAAACTCCACAGAGAAACGGCAACTGACCCAGCTGAGGCTCAAACCAGCGACCTTCTTGCTGCGAGGCGACAGAACTACCTACTCCGCCACCATAATGTCTTTTCACTTGACACAATTATTTTGACATTTCATTATATTATTATTGTTATTATCATTATTATTAGGTTTCCTAATAAGATGAAAAATGGCAATACACAATTTTTCTGAAAATAGTTTTATTGATTTGCTCTTTTTATGGCTGAGGTTAAATGAGAATCTGACTAATTATTTGTAAAAACAACAATTTGCATCACTTATCAAAGCTTAGGACAACATAATCTTTAAGCTGCTCATTTTAAAAGCTGAAAATCTTGTCATTAGAAGTTCTGTTCTTAGATGTTACCTGGAGAAAATGAATGTGATTTTGTACATGCGAAAGATTCTCCAGCTCAGCGTCACTTTCCCTCAGAGTCTCCGTATCCTCCTTCACTTGAAAAATAAGTGTTTCAGCATGATCCACTGCAGCCTTTTCCTGACCTCTGATTAGCAGTGTGACCTCAGATCGCCTTCTCATAATGGAACTTATCAGCTCATTAAAGATCTTCTCACTGTAGTTTACTGCTGCCTGGGCAGAGCACTGTTAAAAACCCCATCACAATCAGGTCTTATCACTGCACTACACATCCAATGAGAGACAATGACAATAATTAAATAGTTTTCATCTCACCTTATAAGACTTCACAGCATCCCTCAGCTTCTGAAGATCTTTTTCCCCCTGCTTGATTCTTTGCTGGAACTTTCTTTTCAAGCCTTTTAAGTGTTTCTTTGGAATAAAAATGAACAGCAAACATAAGAAATACTTGACAAGACAATGCATCATAAAAGCATGATGTACTTAAGCTTTTTTGCTCAACGTTTTTGTTTTTCCTTACAAACTTTTAAATATATTTATTTATTTTTCAAGTGTCATTCAATAAGAATCATTATACTAATTTATTCAGGAATTTAATAACGAACAAATTAGTGATTATTTTACAAGCTCTATTAATTTACTTATATCATTAACACACTAACAGTGGTTAGTATTAGTAACAGCATCCCAGTATCTGAGGGAGCTCTCTTTGCATTAGCATACACATAAAACACAAATGCTTGTGAAATCCAAATCCTCTAAAAGATTGTTAGTCTGCATTATTTAGGGCAACTGGAGCTGGGAACACTTCCCAAAAGACATTATAATTTAAACGGCATCTGCCCTAATGTTGGTCTTTTTTTATTATTTCCAAGGTTTCCATAATCCTGGACCAGGCTGTATCCTGAGCAGCTGCTGTGGTGGTCAAGGAGGAGTGGAGAGCATAAGACTGATCCTTGTAGGACCCCAGTGACAAGTCCTCCAATTGATCCTGAAGAACATCCTGTACACCAACAGATGACCTCTCTCGTCTGCAGCTTCTCCATGATGGATGTCCAGCTTTCTCCAGCCTGCGCCTAGACTGCAGCTCTACACAGGACGTTTGGCCTTAGGAGAAATGGTCGTGCCCTGAGGATTTGCTCTTCAGTGTTTGAACTCTCAGCAGTGAATATTACACCACATTGAACTGAACTAAACTGAACTTCAACACTGAAAACTAGACTGACACTATTTGAGTTAACTATAATCGTCTTTGTGAAGCTGCTTTGACACAATCTACATTGTAAAAGTGCTATAGAAATAAAGATTAATTGAATTTAAACAACAGTGTTCCTGAAAAAAAGATGAACATGCAGTATTTTTCATTTTTAATAAAAAAGTGCATTATTTCACCAGTGCCATATGTTTATACCTGTTCTTCTGCCCGCTGAGCTGCCGCTGATACAGTGTTGTGGTTTTTATGTTCATCCATTGTGCACAGCACACAAATACACTTATTATCTGTGCGGCAAAATACCTCCTTGATCTTCTCATGTTTACGGCAGACTATCTCCTGTAGCTGTGTGGTTGCATCCATCAAATTGTGTTTTTTTCCTCTAAATAAATCCTCATGTTGTTCAAGATGACTTTGACAGTAAGAGTTTAGACAAGCCATACAGGACTTCACTGCTTTGTATTTTCTTCCAGTACAGACGTCACACTGCACATCTCCAGGGCCAGCATAACCGTCAGCAGGAAGTTTAATCTTCTTCAGTTTCTCCACCATTTCACCCAGAATGGTGTTTTTACCTAAAGTAGGTCTTGGACTGTAGGCCTGTCTGCACTGAGGGCAGCTGTAGACTCCCCTCTGATCCTCTTGATTCCAGCAGCCAGTAATACAGCTCTTACAGTAACTGTGTCCACACGGAATGGTCACTGGATCGTTAAGTAAATCCAAACACACCGGACAATTGAACTCATCCTGAAAAATTCGAGCTTCAGCCATTTTACTGAATAAAAATTGAGAAGGAGACACAAACAGACAGCAAGATTACAGTTTCAGAAGTTTCTGTTTCCTCGAAGTGCGAACTGGTTAGTTATGGGTGACGTGTGCGAAACCGGTTTGTCTAGAAGCCCATTAACATGCCCATAAATGCCCACTAGATGTCAGTCTCAGATAGAAACTCAAAAACCACTACCAACCCTGTTCCTGGAGATGACTTTCCTTCAAATTTCAGCTCCAACCCTGATCAAACACACCTGCCTGTAATTAATATCAAGTTCAGATCCTATTTAATTAGTTCAAGTGTGTCTGATTAGGTGTGCCGCTAGAATCTACAAGAAGGTGGTCTTCAGGAACAGGGTTGAGCACCCCTGTTTGTTTTATAATTATCTGAATGTTAAATTAGACAGATTTAAAATGCTGTGAAGGCCTTCACTTCTGGTGGATTCCTGTAAAGCAACTTTGATGTCTTAATGTAGTAAGCCAAAGTTCAATAGGCTATGTTCAGCTCTTATAGTCAATGAGGAGGCTGAGGCTGCTAAAGCTATACTCTTCCTGATGGCAAAACAGTTTCTATTATATTTACATCAACTAGAACCGAGGGTTTAGCCTACTATTTAATCATTCATTCATTTTCTTTTCAGCTTAGTGTCTTTATAAATCTGGGGTTGCCACAGTGGAATGAAGCAGTTTTTAGCAGCAGATGCCCTTTCAGCCACAACTCAACACTGGGAAACACCCATACACACTCTCACACACAAACTATGGCCAATTTAGATTATTCAGTTCACTTATAGCACCTGAGGGAAACCCACATGAACACTGGGAGAACTTGCAAACTCCACACAAAACTGCCAACTGACCCAGTTGGGACTCAAACCAGTGACCTTCTTGCAGTGACAGTTCTAACCAGTGAGCCACTGTGCCACCCATGGACAGAACTATTAACCTTATAAGAGGCCGACAGACATGGACATGCTACAGGTTGTGGAATGGCTGTTCGCTGTGCTTTGTCTAATTATTTTTCAATGTCTTGTGCAGCATTAAACACTTTCTTTAATGACTTTCATTAAAAAAAATGTATAACCATTATGTACCATCATCTTGTTGAAATTGTAGTGTTATTTAATAGATGTTTCAACTGTTTGAGTACTGTTTCTATCTGCATTGTGATATATTTTTCTTAATTTTAAAGATGTGAAAGTTAAGTACTGTATTTTTTCAAGTAAACAAGCTTATGAAAGTTTATTAAAAAGTGAAATTATTAGATTTAGATTGTTAAGGTAGTTTAGAGGTAGATCTAATGCAAAGTATGCAGAGGTGCCATTTTAAATATTATTAGATAATTTAAATAAATATTTAAATAAAATTTATATAAATTTTAACAATTTGAATGTTTTGGATTTTTTTTTATTCAATAATAAATAACATTAATTCAATAATAAATCAAAAAGAACGCTTAATGGTTCTAAATAGAACCATCTAACTTGAATTCAAAGAAACATTTGGTCTTTTATTTAATGAACACTTAAAATATATCTATTTAGAACCTTTTTGGGGTTCCATATATGAAGCACTTGATAGAACCATTTTTGGCTCTATATAGATCCATTTCTTTTAAGAGTGCACACAGAAATGCCAGACCCAGTTAAAAAAAACAGAGCATATATTTATGAATATATGTATTCTACAAGCTTATTTAAGTTGGAAAAGTATATGTGGACCAACTATAGGCTGTTGGCTGAAAGAGATGGTAACAAACATGACAATGGAAATAATAACTTGTATGATAAGAAATAAATATAATTTTTGATAGAGTTTGATGACCTTTTATGCTTTTTTTAAAAGGTGGTGGATTTGGAAATGATTTACTAAAAGATTTGTTGGTGATATTGTATTCTGATGTAAAATAGTGAAAAGCCTTTTGATTTGTTTGTTCATTTGTTTGTTTTTTTGGTTTATGTTAAATCTTTTAAAATTTATTATACAAACAAAAAAAAAAAAAGAAAAGAAAAAAAGAAAATGCCAGACCCAGCCGGGGCTCAAACCAGCGACCCTCTTGCTGTGAGTCGATCGTGCTACCCAATGCACCACTGTGATGCCACCAACTGTTTATTTTAATAATATTATTATTTTATTCTTTTATTTCTTCCTGACTTTGAATTAAACAAGACATTTGACAGAGGTTACACAATATGTTGGAACAGGTTGTTTATTTATATTGGTCGTGCCCAACTGAGTCTGGTTCTCTCAAGGTTTTTTTTCTTCACTCCCATCAGGTGAAGTTTTTTTTCCCTCTCCGCTGTCGCCACTGCCTCGCATGGTTCAGGATTGGTAGAGCTACGCATCGATGAATTTGCTCTTCAGTGTTTGAACTCTCAGTAATGATTAAATCACAGTGAACTGAGCTAAACTGAACTAAACTGAACTTAAACACTAAAACCTGAATCACACTGTTCCAGTTACTATGACTATTTATGTGAAGCTGCTTTGACACAATCTACATTGTAAAAGCGCTATACAAATAAAGCTGAATTGAAAAAAGCTGAATTTAAGTAAGCGATATTCAATTCAAGTTTATTTGTATAGCACTTTTCATAATATTTTTTGTGTCAAAGCAGCTTTACAAAAAGTGCACATTATTGCATAATAATTAGAAAAGTGAAGGTTGTTACCAGCGTTGGGTAAGTTACTTTTAAAAATTAATCGATTACAAATGACTGATTACTACTGAAAATTTGTACTCTGATTACATTACTTTGAAGTTAACATCTAAATAATATACCTATACAAAATAAACCGCAGCTCTTTCAGTAATTAAAAATTCACTGAAAAACAGTACAATGGTTGATCACAGCAGCTTAACATATTTATAAGATTTCACCCAAAACTTAAAATTTTCTTCTCATTCACTTGTTCCAAACAAACCTGTTTGTCTCTTTTTGAATACAAAAGAAGACATGAAGAAAGCTGGATACCTGTAACCATTGACATCCATAGATTCAAAAACCACTGCAGTGTTGGTGTTCTGTTTGTCTGAGGTAATTCTACTGAAATGTGTATATTCCCTACAAAATATGTAGCTGATTGGTCAGTTCTTGTCACGTGACTTGCAGTTTTCATCTGTGGGCGCCTGGAAAATGTGAGCAAACACAATATGCGCTCCCAATATGTGTGCAGATGCAAAAGATTAGATATGTGAACTGCCCCAAGCATGCTTCTTTTCACATTCAGAAGATACCTTTACTCCCGATCCTGCACAAAAATCCAATTTAGCCTGTTTAGGCTGAGTTGGGCCGCCGTGTTTTTGTGTCCTCCTTGGAGACGAGTATTGATGTACAATGCTTTCTGTTCAAGTGCATGCTTATTACAGTTTTTGGCAGTGGCTTTGGTGGATTTCTCACAACACTATTTACATTTGCACAACAGTAAATGCATTTCTTAAAACAATTAGTACAAACTGCAAAACATAGTTGATAATCTGCAAAAGCGTGTCACTTAATTGCTCAAAATGGATAGCCTATTCTTCAAAAGCTAGCATTGATGTCAATAAAAGTGTCAGTGTCATCAAGATGAAAAGTCCTGACACCATTGTTTATGAACAAGATAGTCAAATGGCTTTGTCATGTTTTTATTATGTCAGTTTACTCTGTTACAGTTTTTCTCCATTGGTTTGGCTCATTTCTTGAAACAGAAATTACATTCTTAAAACAACATGGACAAACCTCCAAACAACTTGGTAATTGTTTACAAGAGACTTAAATTTCTCATTCATTTCATCAAATTGCAAATGTCTAAGTACATCTTTGCAAATTATTAAGTACAGAGAGCCTACATTTAGCACAATTTCCAATTAAATAGCTCTTGTTGATCTAAACTGATTGGTAATTCTCAGTCTAATGGTTGTTCTCTCCAAAATGTGTCAGTGTCATTTCATTGTACATGTCACTACATGCACAATAATCTGTTCAATTGTCAAAATTAGTCAAGACCATAACAGCATGAATACCATACAGTAGGTGAATCTTTGGAACATTTGATTACAATTTATTACAGCTATTTATTCTTTTTGCTCTGATATATGAAAGTCAAACCTCTTACCCTAAAATCCTATTTCTTTTTTTCAGTTTTATACACAATTGTATTCTGTTAGCTCAGCAAAAACAGTACAGTAACCATTGTCAATGAAGGACAGGACTAAGACTGTAAGGTGGACATGAGGGATATTTTAGTAGTTCTGTGCCATAATGACAAAAAATCTAAACACTTTGACTTGCAGTGCTTACACAATGCTTAAGGGACGAAGCATTTTGGGGGCACTGCTGTTTAAATGAGAAGGAAATTTAGTTTTGATACATGAGTGAACTGTTTTGGGAAAGGTATAAGCTTTTGCAAGCAAGATAGTGTTGTGCAAAACTGTAACACTGTTTTGCCAAATTATCTTAGAATTTTGAGAATTGAATTTCTGTTTCAAGAAATGAGTCAAACCAATGGAGAAAACTAATTTTTTCCAATGCAAAAAAGATATTTTTGACACTTCCGAAAAATGCTCAAGACAGCACTATAAACTATTTACACAGCCATTTGAAAACTACAATAAAGTTAGACATCATTGCATTTAGTGAGATATCTGCAAGACACTGAATATGTATGCTTCACATTTTTTACTGCATATGCTCTTTGCAGTTCTAATTTATTCACAGCATTGTGCAAAAGAATATATACAGCCTTATTGACAACAAACATAAACTTCCTTTGGGTAGAGCTGTGCACAATTGTAAACAATATTGCAGTGCACATTGGAACTGAACCTGCAACATACACAGGTCTGTAAATCATTCATCAAATTGTTCAATAGTAGACATTTTCAGGAAAAAAAAGATTTAAAATATTTAAGAAAATTTGCTAGACAGATTTTGACAACTAGTTCAACATTTTTGTATGTAATGACTCAAGTACTGAAATGAGGACTATTAGTTTTATATGGAATGACTATTTAGCATTCACAAGTTGTATGAAAGCAATTGATGCATGTCCAAAAGCATTTGCAATTTGTTAGAAGGAATGAGAAACTAGTTCGATGTGCACAAATGACTAAATGTTTTGAGAAATGCATAAACTGTTGTGCAAATGTAAATAGTGTTGTAAGAAATGCACCAAAGCTACTGAGAAAAACTGTAATTTAAATTGCAACGAAAAAAGGGGTTTAAAATAAGCATTTTTATCTTCTAAAATATATAATTGTAACATAAGTAACGCAATTACCTTGACTTTAGTAACTGTAATCAAAATACACAAATGTAAAATGTAATTTGTTACATTACTGCGTTCCTCAAAGATGTAATTAGAATACAGTGATGCGTTATGGTGGAACGTGTTACACCCAATTCTGGTAATTATTTATTATATTTCTTACAAATTACTAATAACTTTATCAGTTAACAACCTAACCTGCAGTTATGTATGTAAGTGATGTCTGTGTGCATGTTCAATGTATTTGTATATTAAGTGTATGTGATATAATTTGTTGTGTTGTGCAGTGCCATGCTAAGTGTCAAAATAATAATTATATATATATATATATATATATATATATATATATATATATATATATATATATATATATATATATATATATATATATATATATATATATATATATATATATAATTGACAACCAGTTTAAGTACTTTAGCATGGCATTGCACAACATATTTTTGACATATTAGAATATTGGACATATTATTTATATATATATTTTCCACAATAATAATAATATAATGATATAATATGATCAAATAATAACAACAACAACATACTATGTTAGATGTTATCGATTTTATTTCTGTTATTTTAAATGATATGTCTGATATTTGTCAGATATGCCAAATATTTTAAACTAATTGCATATTTTGTTATTGAGGTCAATGAACAAAGCTTTATCAAGCCAACCAAACATAATACAGAGTCCAGAGAATGGCTACGTCTCAAATCCTACTGAGCTCCCTTCTTGTCGGGCTTTTGTTGGGTCTCACAGCCTAGGGCTGCCTTTTTTAATCACTAGCCTACGCTTGAATGCTGTCTATGTAGGCAGCTTAACATGTATGAGCCGCGGCCGATGTGACCAATCAGCGCCCTATGTTGCAGCCAAGTGTGCCGCAAGCCTGCGTTTGAGTGAAGGTCTCGGCCGTTAGATCGCCCCCTGGGGGCTGGCTGCAGTACAAGTCATAAAGCCCGCCTCCTCCGTGTTAATGAAGGAGACTTGAGCTCAAATAAAAAAATTAATTACACTTGCAATAAAATGTCCCGAAAGATGGTTCTGGTCGATTAAGGCACTGGTTATTGTGCTGAAATAGGTGCAGATCCTCATTTTTGTAAACAGTTTGTTTTTAGCAGTAATTTAATGCTGGGCGTGTCATCGTCATTGACAGCTGTGATTGACAGTTTCTCAAAGCGCGGCGTCTGAGCTTCGGCAGAAGACAGAAGTGTTATTACTCGATTTCTGTGTTATTTTACCATGACAAAATGAGTTCAGCAGTAAACTACAGTTTCTGACATACATGATCTGGTGGAACACTGTTTATTCGCTAAGGTCAGAGCTTTTTTCGGGCTTTATTAGTTTGCTAATACACGCCTAGCCACCCAGATAGCAAAATACACTGGGGCCAGTTCTTGCCTGCCGGAGACTTACCCCTCAGACTGACTACCTCTGCTGGACCTACTCCGGATGCCTGGACTCACTGCCCGATTCCAGCCTGAGTCAATTGAGCCAGATGCGGCGGCTGAGCGAGCAGGCGCTGCCGCATGCGAGCCGGAATCAGCCCGCGACGCCGCGACTAGGTTATGCGCTGATGCCCGGAGCTGGCGCGATTGAATCTTCATTATATAAAACCCTCACATTTGTTAACGTTATTACACCCATTTTTGTTGATATAACAACAAACGCATGCTACTATGTGAACGCAACGTGTATCACTGAGTTTAACCTTTGAATAAAGATGCAAACAGCATAGCAATTATTTAAATAAAGGACAAAATAAATAACAATAAACCTGTATCGATTGCACAAGTATTAAATAATAATAATAATAAATACGAAAATGACAATAAAACTGCACAATAAAATAAACCCATTTAAGTACGGGGTATACAGGAGATCGTTAGCAGTAATTCTCTTTGTGTTTAAATAATAATCTCCACGTTGATCTCCTGTAAGGTTATTTGAACTTGCACGTCTCTGCATTTTAAGTTTTGGCATGTTATTAAGTGATCTACTGAATTTGCTGTTATAAATCATTATAAGGTTCTTGAAATCGAATCTTATATAACCTAATAGAGCTGTAAATGTTAGATATTATTTATTTACATCATTTACTGTTGGCGTTTTATTTGAACACTCCAGCTAACATTAAAAAGAATGTAAATTCCTCGTTGCCAGATATAATGAAGGCATCGAATAAACCAAATTAAAACGGAGGCAAAAAAAAATTAAATAAATAAACAATTCAAGCGAAAATGAATAAACAATATACTAGTGATGTTACAGCAGATAGACGTTGTATTAATAGTGCAAAGTTTTTTTGCACAAATTGACAAATTGCAGGGTTGGGATGTGTAAATATCCTGTTGATATTTAGTAATCTTGCTGTATTTATCTTCTAAACGCACGATTGTTCCCGCATGGTAAATCGTTATGGTGTGTAGGCTATATTTTGGGTTCTGTTGATGGCTAATTAAAAATAAAAACCTTTATAAAAATGTATGTGTTGTTTATATGTTATTGTTCATATTTTACAAGTGTTATTTCTACCCCTATGAAGATAACAAATACCAACAACAAATATAACAATAAGAGAATATATTATTTGTGCTCATATTCAGGCTAGAGTGTATAAAAGATCGTTTATTTCTGCAGTCCACCATGTATTGCTTTTATTAAAGTTTAACAGCTTACATCACACCGTTTTTAAACCGTATATTATTGTGTTTTTTAATGTAAGTGCTTCTATTTACATCAGTGAGCGTTTGTTATAGTGCAGACACCGGCAGTCGAGTGAGAAGTTCGGGGGGCGTGTTTGATTTTACATAAAGCGTTTGGTTGGAAGCTCGACTCCGCTCATTATCGCGGCTCCTCCTCTGGCTCCATCAGACAGTCCTTCTGCGCATGTCTGGCTCCAATTTCAGCAGTCTTTTGCGACAGTTTGTGCCCGTCAAGCAGGCGTTTTGCCCTCAAGGCGTTCAATGGCAAAAGGGGCTGTCGCGTCGTCCATATTTTTTACAGTCATTGGTTGCAGCTCAGGGGTAGCAAGTTTGAGTGAGACGTACTACGTCGATGTCTCAAGATCAAAAGCCGAACGATATGAAATTAAACGGGACTGACATCGCCAGTGTATGTAGTTTGCACCGATTAGTAAAGTCGAAAATGACTGCGTTTCATTCATAAAACATGCGCGGGCTTTCATGCAACACAGACGCAGCACCAGCAGATCGCATCTTGTTGTTTTCATGACGTTTTGAATCATCACAGCAGCAAAGCTGATGGAGATTTGATGTCACCTTCGTCAACGGGATTTAGTTGCGTTTGGACGGAGAAAGCAAGCTCGACATGGCTTCAGTGAACAGCTTCGGTGGTCCGGAGGAACTTGAGGACACGAATCACGCTCTAAGTTTGATGAAAGAGATGAAATTATTCTACGACTCGCAGCTGTTAGTGGACGTGACCATAGAAGTGGAGCCTGACACCGAAACAGCAGAGCGAAGTGTTTCCTCTGGTGCTGGAAAAGTGTTCCAGTGTAGCAGGAATATACTGGCAGCAGCGAGCCCTTATTTTAAGAGCATGTTTACAGGAGGACTGTACGAGAGCACGCAGAGAAAGGTCACCATTCACGACGTGGACGCCGATTCGATGGCGGTCATAATTGATTACTGCTACACTGGCAAAGTGACAATCACTGAAAGCAACGTGCAGAGGCTTTATGCAGCTGCAAACATGCTGCAGCTGGAGTACATCCGGCAAGCCTGTGCTAACTTCATGACAAGAAGGCTGGACCTTTCTAACTGTGCAGGGATTTTGAAGTTTGCGGACACCTTTGACAATCTGGAGTTGAAGAGAGAAGCTCAGGCATTCATCGCAAAGAACTTTGTCCAGCTTGGTGCCAGCGTGAAAGAGCTTTGTGAGCTGGACCAGAGGCAGATTAAAGAGATCCTCATGCTGGATTCTTTGGATGTTGACTGTGAGCGTAAAGTGTGCTCATTTGCAGTACAGTGGATTGAAAGTAATTTACATGAAAATTCAGAAGATGCGCTGCAGGTCCTTAAATGTGTGCGGTGGTCTTTGTTTTCAGAGAAAGACAGGGTTTATCTTGATGGCCTTAAATCAAAGCCTTTTATAAAGAAATATCTTTCCAATATTTTAGATGGGGCTTGCAGTGAGCAGAGCGGTACGATTTCACTGAGTGTACATGCTGCTAAGCAAAGAATCGGCAAGAGTGCAAAAGAAATGGTGCTATTCCTCGGACGGCCAAATCAACCCATCATGTGCTATGACCCCTATGTGGAGGACATCTATTCCATGGCATCCCCGGTCATTAACCTCACCAGTCAGAACTTCAAACGTTCCCCTATGGAGACCTTTTTGGTCTGCACCACACCAGAAAACAATCTGTATCTCGCCTCACAGCTGTCCAAGCACTTTTGGGTCTACAATCCCTTGTTGGATTGTTGGCAGGAGCTTGCAGAAAGACTTCTTGGAAGAATGCAGTCTTACATCGGCTACCTCAATGGACACCTGTATATTTTGGGTGGCAGAGATCCAGTATCGGATGCCAGGCTTAAGGAAGTAGAATGCTACAGCATTCAAAGGAATCAGTGGGTTTTTGTGGCCCCTTTGCCTCATTCTTTGGGAAAGATGCAGGTTGTGACAGTTAATGAACGCCTTTATGTGGTAAACAAGAGGAGGATGCTGTGCTACGAGCCAAAGAAAAACCACTGGCTCCAGCGGGCCTCTCTGAAGCGCAGTAAACTCCACAATGCCTGTGTCTTCCAAGAGCAGATTATCTGTTTGTGCGATATTCCTGTCGTCAAAGCATATAACCCAGTTCGTGGAGAATGGAGGCGGATCGGAGACATTCCTATTGACAGCTGTGCTCTCAACTATCAAGTTGTGCAACACAGCAGCAAACTGCTGCTTTTAACTATAGCAGTTGTTCATCACAACAAAAACAGGCTTGTTATACATGAATATGATCCCACTCGCGACTCATGGAAAAATGTTTCCACCCTCTTAGGATCTTTCTTCGGATCCATAAGTCTCTCCACCCGGTTGTATACTGCATGTTTGGGGTCTGGTCGGAAATTTGTTTTGGAGGAGGATGACGACAGCGGCTCCAGCGCTGACTGGGACTTTGATGGACTGACTGACGCAGACTCGGACTCCGGCAGCTC
Organism: Danio rerio; assembly: GCF_052040795.2. Classification (NCBI taxonomy): domain Eukaryota; kingdom Metazoa; phylum Chordata; class Actinopteri; order Cypriniformes; family Danionidae; genus Danio; species Danio rerio. The sequence continues at coordinate 19,314,163 of NC_141029.1, forward strand.
AAGCTCTTTTTCGGATGAGAACTGGTAGTTTTCAGCCCAGGCTCACTGGAAATGCCTATATTTTTGTGAAATGTAAAATATGTTGGTTGGTACATGTCATTACTCATTTTAGATGACAAATCCACTAGATGGCACTGTGTACAGTTTTTGCGAATCTGAAATATGCTACTTTTAGCATATCTTTATGCTAAAAATATGCAAATGTTTTAGCATATTTTTAATGCTAAAAATATGCATGCTACTAACATACTTTTCATCGTATGTTTCAGATACACATAATTTTTGTACATTCCCACAAGAAGGCAGGGCTTGTCGTCCAGATCATCTAAACCAGGGGTTCCCAAACTTTTCAAAATATTACCCACAAAATAAAAATGTCAGTGACCCGCGACCCTCAATTTTCAAGGTGGTTATACTGTAATTATACAAACATGCACACGCAACTTTAGGCATATATAAACGTATATTAAAAACAAAAAAATGCAAGTCTAATTACCGTATAGGTTTTATAGTCATTTATTTTTTTAATTTATTATTAATATAAAAAAAATTAAAGGCTGATGGATTTTTATTTGTATGTTGTTTTTGTTTCTTTAACGTAACTATTTACTATTTTCTGTGGGTTATGAATAAAATATGTTAATTCTAATAGTTTAATAAAATGTATTTGCGTTTTGAAATCATAAAGCGACCCTTTGTCATAGTCCTACGACCCAGAGTGTCCCGAATGCCACTTTGGGAACCACTGATCTAGACCAGTGAACCACTGACCTAAACCCAACCAATAATGTTTTAAAACGTAAACATAAGAGAAAATTGCAAATGTTGCTGTCATACT